>NC_141808.1:11693716-11994966 GCF_057944985.1 Cucurbita pepo subsp. pepo
TAAAATAGATCATAATTGTATATACTAAAATAGTCTAAGATTTACTAGTTGTTATGATTTGAAGGGTTTGTTACCAAATCTATGATTTTATGGTTTGTTACCAAATCATAGATTTGGAATGTAATCTTCATTATACGCATCTATAAATACATGAGGTCGTGACCCGTATAGGTCATCGTGCCATTCAATCTAACATGGTATCAGAGCCAAGGTTTATTTTTTAAACTCCTCACCATGTCTTCTTCCTCATCTCCATCCACCATCTCCAACGCCGATTCGACTACCATGGCGACTTTTGGCCTTAAACAATATCCAATCCCTCTACACCATGTTGTCACAATTCGTCTAACCAAAAACAACTTCATCATATGGCGTGCCCAGCTCCTCCCCTACCTACGGAGTACGAAGCTTATGGGCTACCTCGATGGCACCAATGTTGCACCTGCCAAGCTGATCCCTTCCTCAACTGCTGCTGGTGCTGAGCTGGTCCCTAATCCGGCCTATAATCAGTGGTATGATCAGGATCAACAAGTCCTTAGCGGCCTTCTCTCCTCCATGTCTGAGGAGATTCTTCATGATGTGGTTGCTGCTACTACGTCCAAGGAGGCGTGGGATACCCTGCAGCGGATGTTTTCATCGTCAACGCGTGCTCGCACTACTCAGATTCGTGTTGAGCTCGCCACGTCCAAGAAACGAGATCAATCTGCTGCAAATTATTTTTGTAAGATCAAAGGGCTAGCCACTGAGCTGGCCGCCGCCGGCTCTGCCTTGCAGGATGATGATGTGATCGCGTATCTTCTCGCTGGTCTTGGCCCTGACTATGATCCCTTTGTCACCTCAATGACTACCAAGAGTGAAGCCCTCACCCTTGATGATGTGTTTGCACATCTAATGACGTATGAAGCTCGCCAACTACAACACCAGGCTGAACTTCAGTTAAATCTTGGATCTTCTGCCAATTATGCTAGTCGTGGTGGTCAGCAGAAGAATCGTGGGCGTAGGGATCGCGGTCGTGGTCGTTCTCAAGGTTATGCACCCTCTCGTTCTGCTGGTGATCGTCGTGGCCCTTCTGCTCGTCCTTCCTGCCAGATCTGCGGCAAAGTGGGGCATACTGCTATCCGCTGCTGGCATAGGATGGATGAGTCCTATCAAGATGAACCTTCTTCTGCTCCTCCTACGGCACTGGCGGCTACTTCCTCTTACAAGATTGACCCAAATTGGTACAACGACACAGGCGCTACGGACCATATCACCAGTGACCTGGATCGTCTCGCTGTGCGTGAACGTTATCATGGAGGTGAACAAGTTTAAGTCGGCAATGGAGCAGGTTTGCGTGTTTTGCATACTGGTCATTCTCTAATTAATACTGCTACTCGTCCTCTTGCGTTGCGTAATATTTTGCATGTGCCTGAAATTTCCAAACATCTTCTTTCTGTTCATAAATTTTCTCGTGATAATGACGTATTCTTTGAATTTCATCCTTGGCATTTTTCTATAAAGGATCGACAGTCGAGGAAAAGTCTCCTAAATAGGAGGTGTGAATCTGGTCTTTATCCTATTAAGCCATCCGATGTCGATAATCTCAAGCACGCCTTGGTGAGCAGATCTACTACTCACGCCCAA
Organism: Cucurbita pepo subsp. pepo; assembly: GCF_057944985.1. NCBI lineage: Eukaryota > Viridiplantae > Streptophyta > Magnoliopsida > Cucurbitales > Cucurbitaceae > Cucurbita > Cucurbita pepo. The sequence goes on from NC_141808.1 coordinate 11,695,340, forward strand.
TGGCATGCACGTCTTGGACATCCTTCATCTCAAGTAATAAAATCCATTTTGCGTCTAAATAATATTTCGTGTGCTAGTGAGTCATCTTTGTCAGTTTGTAATGCGTGTCAGTTAGCAAAGAGTCATCGATTACCATATACTAGTTCTTCCCATAGGTCTTCGTCACCTTTGGAACTTATTTTTTCGGATGTTTGGGGCCCTGCACCTCCATCTGTTGGGGGTTTTAAATATTATATTAGTTTCATTGATGATTTCAGTAAATTTTCGTGGATCTATTTGATGCATGATCGTACAGAAGCTCCTCGTATATTTTTGCAATTCCAAGCTCATGTTGAGCGCCTTCTAGATACTAAAATCAAGTGGGTCCAATCTGATTGGGGTGGGGAATATCAGAAAATTCATAACACATTTTTTCGTTCCCTTGGAATTGGTCATCGTGTTTCGTGCCCTCACACACATCAACAAAATGGGTCTGCTGAACGCAAGCATCGTCATATTGTTGAAACTGGCCTAGCCCTTCTAGCTCATGCTCATGTACCTATTAAATTTTGGGACGACGCGTTTCTTACAGCCACATATCTCATCAATCGTGTTCCTACTCGTGTCATCGATAAAAAATGCCCCTTAGAGCTTCTTTTTCATACCCCACCAAATTACTCCTTATTAAAAATTTTTGGGTGTGCTTGTTGGCCTCATCTTCGTCCTTATAACAAACAAAAGCTCTCTTTTCGATCAAAGGAATGTGTTTTTCTAGGCTACAGTTCTTCACATAAAGGGTATAAGTGTCTTGACACCGATTCTGGTCGTGTCTATATGTCTAGAGATGTCATATTTGATGAAAATGTTTTTCCATTCAAGAGAGCCTCACCTAATTCTTCCCCAATCATGCAGTCGACGCATAATGCCCTTGATTTGTGCACCTTGCATTTGGGTAATAGCAGTACTAATTTGGAGAATGATCACATGCATATGTCTGGGCCTACTAACTCTTTGGATGCAGAAAATTTGGTGTCTACATCAGGTTCGGAATTGCCGCAACAATCCTCCGCGTCGCTGCCATGCGAATCGGCATTGGTTGTTCCGCCAATGATTGAGGCCTCGGCTCCTCCTCCAGCAGATGATATTGTGCAATGCCCGGTCGAATCCTCGGCCGCTGGTCAACCAACTGCGTACAATCGGTTGCTCCCCTCGCAACGGCTGATACGGCCGTCCCCTCAAATGTGGATCCTGCACCTACTACTCATCCGTATGGTACTCGATTGAAGCACAATATCAAGAAACCCAAGGTGCGTACAGATGGAACAGTAACATATCTTGTAGCTCGGTCTTCTGCCTCTGAACCTACTTCACATATTACTGCTATGGAGCATCCCCTCTGGCGTCAGGCAATGAATGATGAATTTCAGGCACTTCAAAAAAATAAGACATGGCACTTAGTTCCTCCTCGTGCTGGTCTTAACGTTATTGATTGCAAATGGGTTTTCAAACTCAAACAAAAGCCAGATGGCTCTATTGATCGCTACAAAGCACGCCTGGTTGCTAAAGGTTTTAAACAGCAGTATGGCGTTGATTATGATGATACCTTTAGTCCAGTTGTTAAGCCCACTACCATTCGACTCTTATTATCTCTTGCTATTTCTCGTGGTTGGGCTATTCGGCAGATTGATATTCAAAATGCTTTTCTTCATGGCCTTCTTAATGAAGATGTTTATATGAAGCAGCCCCCTGGATTTGTGGATTCTCAACACCCTGGTTATCTCTGCAAGCTGGATAAGTCGCTTTATGGCCTTAAACAAGCTCCGCGTGCCTGGTTTTCTCGCCTTAGCTCCAAACTATTACAGCTGGATTTTACACCTTCAAAGGCTGATGTCTCTCTTTTTATTTTTAACAAAATGGGCATTCAGATGTATATCCTCATCTACGTTGATGATATTATTATCATCAGCTCATCTTCTACGGCTACTGAGAAACTTCTTACACAGCTTCAGGATGATTTTGCCATCAAGGATCTTGGTATTTTGAGTTATTTTCTTGGGATTGAGGTCCGCCATACTTCTAGTGGACTTATTCTGACACAACATAAATACATTCGAGATTTATTAGCCAGAACCAATATGCTCACCTCCAAAGGTGTGCCCACACCTATGCTTCCCAGTGAGAAGTTGTTATTGAATGGTGGTGAAAAGCTCTCACCTGAGGATACTACTCGCTATCGAAGTGTCGTTGGTGCTCTCCAATTTTGTCTCTGACACGTCCTGATATATCCTTCTGTGTCAACAGAGTGTGTCAGTTCATGTCTTCTCCGACTTCTATACATTGGGCGGCAGTCAAACGAATTCTCCGTTATCTACATGACACTATTGATATGGGTTTGTGTCTTACAAAGTCGAGCACTGATTTGTTGAGTGCCTTTTCAGATGCTGATTGGGCTGGGAATCCTGATGATCGTCGAAGCACTGGAGGCTATGTGATCTTTTTTGGTGGCAATCTTATCTCTTGGAGTTCGAGGAAACAATCGACAGTTTCTCGTTCTAGTACGGAAGCCGAGTATAAGGCGGTTGCTGATGCCACTGCCGAATTAATTTGGATCCAAGTTCTCTTGCGTGAGCTCGGGATCTCGCAAGCGCGAGCGCCTAGCCTATGGTGTGACAACATTGGTGCCACCTACCTATCCGCCAATCCAATCTTTCATCGACGGACGAAGCATGTTGAGGTTGATTATCACTTCGTTCGTGAACGAGTATCGACTCGTCAGCTTGATGTTCGACTCATATCTTCTAAGGATCAACTCGCCGATATCATGACAAAGCCACTGCCCGCTCCTTCTTTTAGCTATTTTAGGCGCAATCTGAACTTAGTAGTACATCGTCCAGATTGAGGGGGGGTGTTAAACCTAAAATAGATCATAATTGTATATACTAAAATAGTCTAAGATTTACTAGTTGTTATGATTTGAAGGGTTTGTTACCAAATCTATGATTTTATGGTTTGTTACCAAATCATAGATTTGGAATGTAATCTTCATTATACGCATCTATAAATACATGAGGTCGTGACCCGTATAGGTCATCGTGCCATTCAATCTAACAACTTTAACTACATTGTTCCTGCCATCTCATAAATTTAGTTAAATACATAATGACAACAACTCCACATCTCAAAATAATGTTAGACAAACAATTGTATACGCCTAGCAACATTAATGCTCATACATGAATTAAGATGATTCATGAACCAAGATTGTCTCCTTCATCAATAATTTCTCGAATAAAATAAAATCGGACATCAATACGTTTGGTACGAGCATGATGGATTTGGTTTTTCGACAAACAAATAGCACTCTCACTATCACTCTCAACAATTTCTTTGGAACCCTTTGTTCGACACTTAAGGGATTTGGTTCTTCGACAAACAAATAGCACTCTCACTATCACTCCCAACAATTTCTTTGGAACCCTTTGTTCGACACTTAAGGGATTTAGTTTTTCGACAAACAAATAGCACTCTCGCTATCACTCCCAACAATTTCTTTGGAACCCTTTGTTCGACACTTAAGAAGTTACTTTTTGAGGGGGCATGGCTCTATACCATGTTATAGATCTCCACAATAGTATTGTATTGCCCACTTTGAGCATAAGGTCTCATGGCTTTGGTTTGGGCTTCCCCAAAAGACCTCCTAACAATGGAGATGTATTCTTTTGTTTATAAACTCATGATCATTCCCTAAATTAGCCCGACTCACTCCCAACAATCATCAACATCACCAACAACCCATACAAAGATTTTTTTCAATCTACATACCAAATGTTGGTGTACAACTACTCGAAAACCAACTAGTTGCATCATATATATTTCTTCTTTCAAATCTCCATACAAGAAACAGTTTTTACATCGAGTTGTGCAAACTCAAGATTAATTGAGCAACCAAAGCCAATAAAATTCGAAAAGATAGAGATAATCGAATTCTCGAAAATATGATTTCCAAGAACAAATAAGCAGGCTTGAAATGAGAAATTTATCTTCAATAATTGATAGTGAGTGTGAATATGTCTAGTGGTTGATGAGGTTAAGTCTTTCACGATATCTCAAATCCCCACTTGTGGTATCTTAATGCCATAACCTTCAATTCTCTGATACCACTTGTTGGTAAATGAAACTAGACAAATATAAAATGGTAATGGCTCCACATCGAAACCAAATACCACTAGACTGACCTTTATATAGTCATAACAACATTAATGCTCATGCATGAATTAAGATATTCATGTATCAAAATGAGAATATGAACCAATATGATTAAGAACTAAATGAGAGTTAATAACCAAAATAAATGAGAATATGAACGTCATGAACTAAACGAGTGTTATGACAATATACCTTCCTGAGAACTTACAACAAACTTTCCTTCCATGAAACTCATTGTCAACGCCTTAAAAAATGGAAATAATCACCTTAGGGATGATTTTCTATTCCAAAGAAGCATTTCTACTAAACAACTTGGGGGTTTAAGGGTCTTTCTAACATTTCCATGCATTTTGGAGTCTACTCTCTCAAATTCATCCTTAAATTCTTACACAATTCAACTGACCATCTTCATCCTTAAATTCTTACACAATTCCATGCATTTTAGCTCACTCACCGGCTTGACAATTCCTCTTAGTCATCAAAATCTGTATACATTACCCCTGGCCCCTAACATCGTTTTGTATCCCATGGACCTCATCGACGAGATCGATACCATTGCTTCTTATAGTTACATTAACCTTATGATGTTTCACAACTTCAAACTAGACTGTAACATCATTCCAATCTTTCGCTACTCGGAATTACTAAATGTTGGAGAAGAAGTTGTTACTAACCATGTATATTTTGTTGTTGATGATGGAAATTTTCTCATAAAAGAACTTTGGAGTCTATATCCGATGAATATGTTACATAAAATTAAGGCTTTCCTTTGATATGAATCTCCATCCACCCTGATCATAGCATAGGTAGCTAAATTTCTTTCTATATTGTGATCATGTCGAAAAGCTAACCTTTATTGACTTTGATATAGTTTGGTAGCTGAACCATTCTGAGATTTCTCTATTCATTAGAATGAACTCTCTAGGAAAATCACCCAGTAAAGTCACCCGTGTAATGTCTTATGACGTAAAAATCAACATACATGGAAATATTAACGAGAAAAAAGTGCAATATGAACAAAAAAAAAATGAGTAGAGATGAACCTGTTTGCTTCATATTATATCTAAAATGTTGTCTCGACTTCTAACCAACTATTCACAACCAGTGGCATCCATTTTTTGTATACACCGAGGAAGGTTTGGAATTTGTTGAAGAAACTTGCAATTCCTCCATTGGAGATTCCACAAGGACATGAACTTATAGATACATGAGAGTATTTATTTTCCGACAAGAGTAGACTATACAAGAATGGGGCGGCATCACATAAAATTTCCAAAAAATATGTATTGATATGTTGCAACATTGAAGATTCAACAAAGTCAACTGGGAAACATAAGGTTTTTCAGTAAGTTTCCATAATTTGAAGAAGAGTATATTGGATGGATTGGTGAGTTCCATTTACTGGAGAGCATTTCAAATGTAGAACAGCCACTAAGATGAAGTTCTTTAAGATTATGTAACAAATAAATAGTGGTAGGAGTGGAGATGAGGTTCGTACAACCGTCAAGGTTTAAGACCTTGAGCCCATAAACGTTTCCAATTGATGAAGATAGCTTCTTTATGTCGATAGAATCCAAATACAACGACACTAAAAATTTCATGTTTTCAGCAATTTTTAGAAACATTTTGAGATTAGATCTGCTTGAGAGTTCAAGATATTTAAGAGATTTTAACTTGAAGTAGCTTGGAAGCTTTTCAAGCTTAGTGCACCTTGTTAGTTTTAATCGTAATAAGGGAAAGATTCTCGAGGACTAAAATTTCAAAATTTGGATTGAAATAGTATTATTAATGTAGTCAACTTTTTATCCCACTCGAAAACAAGAAATATCAAGGAAAATCTCCTTTACTTTTTCTTCAAGCCCATAAAAAACTCTGCTTGGTCTCTTAGGAAAGAAACCAAAACACCAAGAGCCAAAGGAAGACCTTTACAATAACTTGTAGCACGTTTTGAAAGGTCTAAGTAATTACTTGGTGGATGATTTTTCTTAAAAGCATGCTAACTAAAAAGTTCAAGTGTGTCGTCATCATACTGCTCATCAAATTCATGGATGGAACGTAAATGGTTGCTTCTTGTTGTCATAATGATTACACTACCAAGGCCAAACCGATCATGTCCACCAACCAATGCTTTTAGTTGCTCAAGCTTATTCACATCGTCAAGAGTTATAAGAACTTTCTTTGAACGTAAGTCTATTCCTTATAATGTTGATTCCTTAGTCAAGATTACTAAAATCTTCGAATCTTCCTTTAAGATCTCATGGAGTAGGATTTCCTGGAGTTGAACAAGGACATTTTTGAAGCTTCCCTAACATTCGATTGAAAGCACCAAGCTTCAAATTGGTGAGCAATTTTGTTGTATAAAGCTTTGGCCAAAGTCGTCTTACCAATGCCTCCAATCCCATAGATCGATGAGTGGTTGAGTCTATAATATTATTCATATTTCTTATTAGTTTTGGAGTTATCTAACAATTATTTTTATAAGATACATTATAAGAATCAAGAAGAATCACAACAAACAGGCAAATAGATTTGAGTATTAAAGATTTATATCACATTAGCCATGAAATCAATCAAACATATTAACCAAAAATGTGTATTTCTTTATAAAATAATTTGTACATTTAATCTTTTCAAGACCAAATATAAAAGAATTCTTTATAAAAAATGTGTAGTTGGATATCACGTCAGTCTAACACACTGAAGGTCTCAAGTTCAAGTCTGGGCGACGCCATCTTTGCAATTTTTATTTTTATAATAATAATCTGGATTCATTTTGGACCTCTACGAGAAATTTTAAGAACCTTGGAGCTTGGTAAGCCTGGGAACCGTGCCCTCGAACACACATTGATTCATTTTAGACCTCTACGTGAAAGTTTAAGAGCCTTGGAGCTTATAGGCCCGAGAACCGTGCCCTCGAACACACATTGAGCATGTAATTAATTGTTTGGACTTTTATTGAAGAAATACGTGTAGGAATCAACAAGGACTAGGGTGGAATGATTGTGAGCACGTCATATGCTGGATTTAGCCAAGAAATTTATGAACTCAACTTAGTATCAGAGGTCTAGGTTGATTGGTCCAACAGACGGTTTTTGCTAGACGAAGAGTCATTGAGTCTTTCGTTACGTGATTTTTGAGGCTTCAAATCTCGAACCGTGACGAAAATAAAACTAAAAGTAAAATTAAATTAAACATTTAGATAATGCAATTTAAAATCAAACAACACCTCGACTAGAACAAATTGAAAGGCAACACAAACAAGTGTTGTTAAAATTTGTTACAAACGGAGAAAGAGTTCGGGATACTGTTTCTAACGAAATATAAAAGACCCGAAGTACACAAACCGGGTCGACACTCATAAACGACCCTCAAGTGACAATGCAGCTCTCGAACGCTCCCCCACCTCGAGCGACAGTTAGCGAAGACCTGAAAAAGAAATCTAAAATGCGGTGAGTAAAAAAGTACTCGGTAAGCAGCCTACTTGTAGGCTGTCATCGCATCCAGTTCCTGGTAGGTTTCCACGGGCTTTTCTTTAGGCTCTAGGAAGTTTGGGCTTAACTCTATAGTTTGGCTGACCTTCTGGTGAGGCTTCCAACGGTGTCGTGGTGTAGTTGGTTATCACGTCAGTCTAACACACTGAAGGTCTCCAGTTCAAGTCTGGGCGACGCCATCTTTGCAATTTTTATTTTTATAATAATAATCTGGATTCATTTTTGACCTCTACGAGAACGTTTAAGAGCCTTGGAGCTTATAGGCCCGAGAACCGTGCCCTCGAACACACATTGAGCATGTAGTTAATTGTTTGGACTTTTATTGAAGAAATACGTGTACGAATCAACAAGGACTAGGGTGGAATGATTGTGAGCACGTCATATGCTGGATTCAGCCAAGAAATTTATGAACTCAACTTAGTATCAGAGGTCTAGGTTGATTGGTCCAACAGACGGTTTTTGCTAGACGAAGAGTCATTGAGTCTTTCGTTACGTTTTTTTCGAGGCTTCAAATCTCGAACCGTGACGAAAATAAAACTAAAAGTAAAATTAAGTTAAACATTTAGATAATGCAATTTAAAATCAAACAACACCTCGACTAGAACAAATTGAAAGGCAACACAAACAAGTGTTGTTAAAATTTGTTACAAACGGAGAAAGAGTTCGGGATACTGTTTCTAACGAAATATAAAAGACCCGAAGTACACAAATCGGGTCGACACTCATAAACGACCCTCAAGTGACAATGCAGTTCTCGAACGCTCCCCCACCTCGAGCGACATGTAGCGAAGACCTGAAAAAGAAATCTAAAATGCGGTGAGTAAAAAAGTACTCGGTAAGCAGCCTACTTGTAGGCTGTCATCGCATCCAGTTCCTGGTAGGTTTCCACGGGCTTTTCTTTAGGCTCTAGGAAGTTTGGGCTTAACTCTATAGTTTGGCTGACCTTCTAGTGAGGCTTCCAACGGTGTCGTGGTGTAGTTGGTTATCACGTTAGTCTAACACACTGAAGGTCTCCAATTCAAGTCTGGGCGACGCCATCTTTCCAATTTTTATTTTTATAATAATAATCTGGATTCATTTTGGACCTCTACGTGAAAGTTTAAGAGCCTTGGAGCTTATAGGCCCGAGAACCGTGCCCTCGAACACACATTGAGCATGTAGTTAATTGTTTGGACTTTTATTGAAGAAATACATGGACGAATCAACAAGGACTAGGGTGGAATGATTGTGAGCACGTCATATGCTGGATTTAGCCAATTTATGAACTCAACTTAGTATCAGAGGTCTAGGTTGATTGGTCCAACAGACGGTTTTTGCTAGACGAAGAGTCATTGAGTCTTTCGTTACGTTATTTTCGAGGCTTCAAATCTCGAACCGTAACGAAAATAAAACTAAAAGTAAAATTAAATTAAGCATGTAGATAATGCAATTTAAAATATAGAAATATGTATGATACGTAAATTGAAAATGAGAATGACATGTAAGCATGGAACATGACAAGGGGGGTTATGTTCATTAATGTTAGATGTACAAGTAATGGGGACCTCATGCATTATGTGTGTTCATGCATATATGGGGATACCCCTATCCCATCACGAGGGTACGGACGCGTACATCCAAGGGTAGGACAACGACCGTTATGCATTGCATAGCGCTGCCGCGACGGTTACTAGTTCTAACAGGTTCTAGCATAAGAAGCTCCCAGAGTATGCCCACCAGATAAGGAAAGTGGCCCAGCGGTGTGCATACTAGCTGGTGAGCCCATACTCGCACGTACTGGCTGTGAGTAGAGTATATGGTACACGTACAAAGTTTACCCGTTAGGACAGCACTGTAGGGAAAACGAAACAAAAAGATAAGTTCCATCATATCATTGCATGTGTTTGTTGCATAACCCCGATAGGGGACCACTTAGTGAGTATTACTCAAGCCTCGTGCTACTTTACTTTTTTAGATAAGGGCAAGGCACCCATGTGACATCGACGGCGACATCGAACACCCCGGAACCGTAGCACATGCATAGGATAGTTGTTTTTCCATTGTGTAGTCTAGGTTGCATTCAGTTTGCATCATTAGTATAAGTAAGACATTGATTTCAGTTTTGTTTCTTTTTCTTTATTTCAATATTGTTGTTTTTCCTTTATTTCTCTTGTATTCGTTTTCTCTTTCACGAGGTAATAAAAGGCGAGTGTAAGTCGCATTTATGATCAGGGCCCATTTAATGCAAATTCCGCATTTAAGGTATAGTATTGACCCGAAGGTATCGTTTATGAGTGTCGACCCGCATTTATGATTAGGGTCGTTACATTTATAATCAAGACAATGCGTAGGAGGAGGGATAAATTTATTCACTGGTTTGTGGCGTCAAAACGGAACAAACTTGGTAACTGCAAATTATAATTAGTTCATTATGTTTGGATTATAATAGTTAAGGGGAAAAAATAATAATTTTCTTATTTCATGTTGTCTTCAAATTGTAGCTTGTACAAGTGAACAAGTAGACCAATGAAGAGTGATGTTAATTCCAGAACTGAATATTCTTTCGACTAGAAGCATTTCCATTTTTAGCAGGTCTGTTTAATGTTATTTTCATCTTCAAATTGAAATTGTAGCTTGTTCAAGTGAAATACTTATATCAAAGATTTCACAATAAATAGAGGTGCATAGTAACGCCATAATTAAAAAAAGCTCCCACACGAGTCTTCCCCTGTGTCATTTTGCTTCCAATAGCTACATAACAGCTTTTTAACAACTTTTAGTTTGTCGAGCAGTGGCCTTATAATTTTTGTGCTTTACAATTAGGACAATGTGTAGGAGGAGGGATAAATTCCTTCACAATCCATGGCTTGTGGCCTCAAAAGGGAAGAAACTCGATAACTAACTGTCGGAGCACCTCCTTTGTTTATAAACAGGTAAAACTCAAACATTCATTTATTTTAGTTCAGTTTATTAGAGGTACAAATTATAATTAGTTCATTATGTTTGAATTATAATAGTTAAGGGTGAAAAAAATAATAATTTTTTTTGTTTCATGTTGTCTTCAAATTGTAGCTTCTACAAGTTTACAAGTAGACAAAAGAAGGGAATGTTAATTCCATAACTGAATATTATTCAGACTGCAAGTATTTCCATCTTTAGCAGGTCTGTTTCATGTTAGTTTCATCTCCAAATTGTAGCTTGTAGAAGTGAAACACTTATATCAAAGATTTCACAATAAATAGAGGTGCATAGTAACGCCATAATCAAAAACAGCTTCCACAACACTTTTCACCATATCAATCCCAAACACATGAGTCTTACCCTGTGTCATTTTGCTTCCAATAGCTAAATCACAACTTTTTTACCACTCTTAGTGTAACGACCCGAAATTTTCTACTGAATTTAAGGTCGCTAGTACATATGTACCATAAACATTGAATGCAGAAGACTTCATTTCAATTCCTTAAAACATAACCTTTATCTTAAAACACAATCATGAACTTATGTGTTTCGAAAACATCTTTAAAACGACACAACAAACGACTAAATCAAATAAATAAGAGTTTAAGTTAAAAACATCTTATTCTAGCGTAAGTCTAAGAAAATAAATACCACTATCATATGCATGTGTCATGGTCTTGAGTTGCGATGTCGTCGTCAGCCGTACAGGAATACCTTGCCTTAACCTTAAAAATGTAGTAGCACATGACATGAGTATTTAAAGAATACTCAGTAAGTGACCCTATTATTGGAGTTAAATGCAACAATCACATGCAAATGAGATGATGGGACCTATCTTTCAATCTGTCTTCCTACGGTGCTATTCTAACGGGTAATTTGGACGTGTATCATATACTCTACACACAGCCCATACATGCGAGTATGGGCTCACAAGTCAATTCGCACACCGCTGGTCCACTTTCCTTGTTCGGCGAGCATACTTTGGGAGCTCCTTAGGCTGGACACTCGTTAGAACTAGTCACCGTCATGACAGCGCTATGCAAACATAATGATCGTTGTCCTGCCATTGGATGTACGTGTCCGTACCCTCGTGATGGAATATGGGTATCCCCCAAATGCATGAGAACACATAATGCATGGGGTCCCCAATATTTCTACTTTTATCATTAATGAATATAACCCCACTATCATCTTTCATGCTTAACATGTCATTTCTCATTTTCAGTCTACGTATCATACATAATCCTAACGGGGTTACATTTCATTTCATTTCATTTCATTTGTTGTGATATCATGTCATTCATAACATGCTGTATACATACAATTTAGAAAACATAACATAACACTCCATGCTTTTAACATGTCATTTCATAATGTGCAATTCATACAACAATTACCTCAATGGTCACACAAAACAATCTAAACATGACACATCACATCACAATATATCGTATCATAAACATTGAGTATCGTAAACACTTCGTGGTCATATCGTTCCCTAACTTATCATAGCCTTAACGTTCTTATACCTATCACAGTCATATCGTTACGTGAACGTACCTTAGTCATATCATCACAGGAACGTATCCTAACGCTATCGTTCTATCAATCTATCACAAACCTATCCCTTTCTACCCATATCCTAACCATATTATTTCATCAATCTCTCCTATCCATGGCACTCCGGTATGTAACCTAACCTTAACGTTTCATGAACGTATCTTACTCCTATCGTTACATTTCGTTTTGTGCATCATTCTCGTATCATATCTCAAACATATCCTTGAACACATCGTACCACACTTATTATCATACAATTCACATATTATAACATAACACAAACATAATATAAGCCTACCGATTCACAGATAATTCACACATATCAGTATATATGACACGTGCAGAACCACAGGCACGTGTCAACATCAAATATAACCATTCCGATAGTAAGGCCACTTACCTGGTTACTTAAGTCGTTGTCACGAATATATCCTTAATGAAAGTTCAATTCCGTCCTTTGAAATCCAAGTCAACCTATGTGAGCCCATGACATCAGTTTCAAGTTGGAACTCTATAAAATTATTTCTCTAATTTACATTGGCCATCCTAAAATTCTTATATTTACTGTTAGACAAAAATTGATGGAGTTCCATGCCCATATTTCCTGTTTTATTTTTAAATTCTGCTCGGCAAATCTTTCCTCAATCTTCCCTCCTACGTCTTTGTAATTATTTTCATTCTGTAAATAGATTTTCAATTCTGTAAACCTTTTCAAGTCTGTAAACAAGATATTACTCTAACCCTATATTTATTTTCATTATGTAAACCGATATTATTGGCCAATTTTAATCGATTGTTTGGCTACCATCTTATAGATTTATAAATCTGCCAACTAGAATTTTATTGATTCTAACATTATGTCCTATCACTCCAAATGCTAACAAAAAATCTAATTAATTGAATATGGGATACGATTATCTAGTAAAATATGAAAAAAGATTTGATCCTAAATTAATTTCTTTTAACCATAACTATATACAAAGGAAAAAAAAATGAGATAGGATTTTACCGTAATAACATACCAAAATCTCTCTAGGTAAATCTGCATCATATCTACTTTGGTTGAAACACATTTTACTTTTTCTTAAATATGCCATTTTGTGATATTGTGGGGTGGAGGAAAGAGGATGTGATTGGGATGAGAGGTTAGTGGAGAGAGGTTGGTAAATTTTATGTTTATTTTTATTTTTAAGTAATCATTTTTAGTTATTTATTTATGGTTTTGTGGGGAAGGGGTGGGTAAATTTTATTTTTATTTTTATTTTTAAGTAATCATTTCTAGTTATTTATTTATGAATTATTATTATTATTATTATTATTTTGACATATATATTTTTTTTATATAATTATTTTTATTTGTTTATTTTTTTATTTTATTATTATTATTATTATTATTTGGCTATTACACTTAATTTAACCATGGCTTATAATTTTTGTGCTTTAGAATCAGGATAATGTGGAGGAAGAGAGATTTTCTCAAGGTTTTTCATGCAAACTTTGCATGCAACTTGATTACTCTATTTTGACACTCAAAATTCTACTCAAATTGGTGGGATTAAGTTAACCAAATTTTGACACTCAAAATTTCATTCAAATTTATGGGGTTTATTTGGCAAACATGCATGTTTGGTTAAACCAAATTTTGACGCTCAATATTCCACTAACTCAAGCATGTACTTTTCATTAGGTAAAGTCAACCTTTTGACTTTCTTTATTTTAATTCAACAATTAATTTCAAATCAAAATAATATTAAATGATTAAATAAACAATTTAATTAATATTTTACATTAAATAAAATGTCAATCCTAATGAATTCCGGCACATATTAATTATGAATCCCTATTCATAATTAAAATATTTAAATCTTATTTAAATATCTCCAATTCTCTCTTTTTGTTTAATTCATAATTAAAACAAAATGCGGTTAAATATATTTTATATATTTAGCTGTATACCCTAATTTGGATTCGAACACTTCAAACTCACTCGTCACACTGTTCTAAGGTTTAGTCCGATACGAGCTAGCAGGGGGACCTAATGGACCTATAGATCATGGGCTCCAACAATCCTAGATTAACCAGCTAAACTCATTAACCTTGTTAACCAACATTCGTTAACTACGAGGACACTCAACTATAGTCTAGTAGTTGCACTCCCCTCACTATAGATATATTTCTGTCCATTTGTTATAACCATGATTAGTAAGTCGATCCTTCACAGGTTGTTTGTAACTAGAGCTGGGTTAATTTACCATTTTACCCCTAAAGTTACTTCTTGGTCCTTAAGTCCCACTGATCCTCTAATGAACAATTGGTTTGTGGTCCAATCACTAAACCGAATCCCTCTCGGGCCAGTGAGAGGGTGGGGTCCCTTATTCAAGACTTGGAGTTAGTACTTAAGGGAACAACCTCTCTACTATCCCTAAAAGCGGGTAGGAGTGAGTCCCCAACTATTCACCCAATCTTACCCCCTGAAATGGGAGGCTTATTGAGTCGGCGAACTCGGGCCACTCTCACCCATGCAAATCTAAAAATAATTCCAAATAAACAGGAGTTCATAGTTAGCTCACGATTAAGATTGAGTTACCTAGGTCATCGAATGAAAAAAATTAGTCTCAATAGTAAATGACATTATAAAGTGAGAGTGGTTTTCTTCATGGTCTGATCTTATGCAATACTCATTGCATAGGATGCCCCCACTCACATGTCTCCACATGTACAATTTAGTGATCACATTGTTTATATTATATACAAAACTGGGCCGCATCCATAGTGTCTCCAGAATAAGGTACTCAGTCTTATCCCTGTACTATAGATAATTTTGACTTTATACTTGAACTTGATCCGCTCTTATGTCTCTACATATATTTCAAGTAATCATACTATAGCCATAGTGTTCTTAGTTTATTGAATTTATATTAATGATGGTAACATTCACTTTATTCAATAACAATCTTTACTAATAAACATCAATAATAATTTTATTGAAAATAGAATATGTTTTTGTTTACAAACTATGAGTTTTAGAACATAAAACCCAACAAACTCCCACTTGGACTAAACAAACTCCCACTTGGACTAAAACTCTAGTGGGGTTTTATAATGTTGAGTAGACAGAAAGACATAAGTACAATGAACTAGGGCATCACATACCCATGCATTTTCTCCCACTTGCTCTAGATTACATAACTCATAGTCCTAGACTCACTAGGTGCCCTTCAAACACTTTAGCCGTGGGGGGCTTTGTAAATGGATCAACAATATTGTGCTCAGAAGCTATCTGTGTGACGATCACATTCCTCGTTGCACAATCTCCCTTATGAGATGATATTTGCGCTCAATATGTTTTCCTCGCTTATGGCTTCTTGGTTCTTTAGAGTTTGCAATTGCTCCACTATTATCACAATAAAGAGTTATAGGCAAATGCATATTTGGAACGACTTCCAAATCAGTTAAGAACTTCCTAAGCCATACTGATTCTTTCGCTGCTTCACAAGCAGCAACATACTCAGCTTCCATGGTGGAATCAGCAATACAACCTTGCTTTATGCTTCTCCATATTATTGCTTCTCTATTCAGAGTGAAAATAGATCCCGATGTCGATTTCCTCGAATCGATATCGGTCTGAAAATTTGAGTCAGTGTATCCTGTAAGGATCAGATTCTTAGCGCCGTACATTAGCATATAGTCCCTCGTTTTGCTGAGATACTTGAGGATATTTTTAACGACAGTCCAATGAACATGTTCCAGATTGGACTGATATCTGCTGACAATTCCCACAGCATAGCATATGTCGGGTCAAGTACACAACATGGCATACATCAGACTACCGACTGCTGATACATAGAGAATATGTCTCATATCCTTAATTTCTTGAGGTGTCTTAGTGTTGCTTCTTGGCCCTTAATCTCAAATTAATTAATTTTAATTAATTAATTAATGTTTTGATGATAACAAACCTACCTTCAATTATTAACCATTCTCAGTATTTTGTCCACAGTGTAAGGTTTGGAATAACGATTTCAACGTCTTTTTTGGTTCACTCAAATTAGAGATAAAACGAAGAAGTTTCAGTCAAAACAAGATACCCGACGTGATGATATGGCGGCAAAATTGACATCATGGACCAATCAAATTCAAAACAAGATACCTGATGTGATGATGTGGTGACAAAATTGATATTATGGACGAGTGGCAAAATTGACATCATAGACCAATCGAATTATGACATTTATAAATTTGGTAGAGTAACAAATGATGGAGTTTTCAATTACATTTATAAAAGTTTTCGATTACTTTTAAATGGAAAGAAATTATAATGATTTCATTTACATTTATTTACTTTTAAATGAAAAAAAAATTATAATGATTTCATTTACATTTATAAAAATTAGTTATTACTTTTAAATGGAAAGAAATTATAATTATAATGATTTGATTTACTTTATGAAAAAAAAAAACTAATTTTGAGAAAAAAAATTATTTAAATTAAAAAAAAAAAATCATGTGAAAAAATGATGTGAAATCTATGAAAACTAGTTTTGAGAAAGAAAATTATTTAAATTACAAAATCATTTCAATTACATTTATAATTGAATTTATAAAACTTTTCAATTACCTATCATGTTTTCATTAACATTTTTTTATTATATTATTACATGGTACATTTATATATATATAAATGAAACATGTGGTCTATAATTTTTTACGATAAATTTAAAAATAAATAAATATTATTTTTCGTGGTCCACGTTTGTTCATGTTTTAGTGATCCGTATCAATTCTCTTCCTATTTTTCACAACACAACCCACAAAACATTTCACAATACACAAATTCTATAATTTCCTCTATCTAAACTTTTTTTTTGAAAAGCCTGTGATTGCTCTCTCCAAGTTTTCAATTTTATTTCTGGTTTATCTTATTCGGAGAGAGATGTCTATTGTAGGGTGAGAAATGTCTATTGTAGGGTGAGAAAATTGTAAATCTATAGTTTATCTTATTCTCAGACAGAGGTCTATTGTAGTGTGAGAAAATTGTAAATTACTCTTCCACAGTGGCGTGTAAATGAAATTATTATTTTTTTTTTCATTTAAAAGTAACAACTAGTTTTCATAAATGTAAATGAAATTATTATAATTTCTTTCCATTTAAAAGTAACCGAAAACTTTTATAAATGTAATTGAAAACTCCACCATTTGTTACTCTACCAAATTTATAAATGTCATACTTCGATTGGTCTATGATGTCAATTTTGCCGCTGGTCCATGATATCAATTTTGTCACCACATCATCACGTCAGGTATCTTGTTTTGAATTTGATTGGTCCATAATGTCAATTTTGCCACCACATCATCACGTCGAGTATCTTGCTTTGACTGAAACTTCTTCGTTTTATCTCTAATTTGAGTGAACCAAAAAGACGTTGAAATCGTTATTCCAAACCTTACCCTGTGGACAAAACTTTAACCTGTGGACAAAATACTGAGAATAGTTAATAATTAAAGGTAGATTTGTTATCATGGAAACATTAATTAATTAATTAATTAAAATTAATTAATTTGAGATTAAGGGCCAAAAATGCCAACCATCTCACACTTTTGATGATAACAAACTATTACTATTTCAAGAAAAATAGTATGAAATCTAATATAATATCATAAATTTGAAATTCACTCAAATCCATATTCTCCGCCTATATTAGTGTGTCAATGAATTATGAAATAACACAATAACAAAGTGATTCATTAATTATAAAATAACAACGAAATGATTCATTAATTATAAAATAAGAAATTTAGAACATATTTTTCCTAATTTTCTCCCCTTAGTAATTATAAAAAAGAACAATAATACAATAATGAAAGAATGACATGCTCCCCTACGAACATGCCTATAATTAAGATTATAAAATTCAAGATATATCACACGGATTAATACCAAACTCAAATTCAAGATATATCACACCAAATAATATCAAGCTCAAGCCTATTTTTGCAAAAAAATTCTTCATTTAACTACTTGGTAAAAATATCTGTTAATTGATTATTAGAGTTTACAAAATCAAGAATAATATGTCCATTTGCACATGCTCTCTAATAAAATGATGTCTAATGTCAATATGTTTAGTTCTAGAATGATGAATAGGATTTTTGGTTAAATTAATAGCACGGGTGTTATCACAAAAGATAGGCACGCTATCAAATTTTAATCCAAAATCACAAAGAGTTTGTTTCATCCAAAGAATTTGAGCACAACAACTAGCAACCGCAATATATTCCGCTTCCGTAAAGGCAACCGAATTTTACTTTTTACTAAACCAAGAAACTAATGAACTACCAAGAAATTTACAAGTTCCACTAGTACTTTTACGATCAAGTAAAATTCGTGCAAAATCCACGTCAGAATATCCTACCAATTTAAACTCAACATTTCTAGGATACCACACTCCTAAATTAATAGTCCCAAACAAATATTTAAATATTCTTTTAACGGCATGTAGATGAGATTCCTTAGGACAAGATTGAAACCTAGCACAAAAACATACACTAAACATAATATAAGGTTACTAGCAGTCAAGTAAAGTAAAGATCCAATCATACCTCGATAAGATTTTATATCTACACATTTACCTTTTTCATCCTTATCAAGCTTGGTAGATGTGCTCATTGGAGTTTTTGCAATCTTACATTCATTGAACTTGAACCTTTTGAGTAAATCCTTGACGTACTTCTCTTGATTTAGGAAGATACCATCTTTCAGTTATTTGATTTGACGTCCAAGAAAGAAACTGAGCTCTCCCATCATACTCATCTCAAACTCATTATGCATACATTTAGAAAAATCTTCCCAAAAAGAAGGATCAGTAGAAAAAAATATAATATCATCAACGTATATTTGCACTAATAGCATATCTTTTTCTTTAATTTTAATAAAAAGAGTAGTGTTGAGCTTACCCATTTTGAAATCATTCTCAATAAGAAAATTACTAAGTCTGTTGTACCAAGCTCTTGGAGCTTGTTTTAAGTCATAAAGAGTCGTTTTCTACTTATAGACATGATGTGGAAAATCAAAATTTTCAAATCGAGGAGGTTGTTCTACATAAACTTCCTCCATAATATAACCATTTAAGATGCACTTTTCACATCCATTTGATATAATATAAAATTTTTGTGAGAAGCAAATGCAAGTAAAATTCTAATAGCTTCTAATCTAGCGAGTGCAAAAGTTTCTTCATAGTCTATACCTTCCTCTTGACAATAACCTTGAGCTACAAGTCTAGCTTTATTTCTAATGATACTCCCATTTTCATCAATTTTATTTCTAAAAACCCATTTGGTTCGAATAATGGAAATATTAGAGGGTATAGGGACTAATTCCCAAACTTTATTCCTTTCAAATTGATTCACTTCTGCTAAAATCCAAAACTCATCATTTTCGGTATCCTTAAGACTTTTTGGTTCAATTTGAGAAACAAAAGCAAGATTATTAAATAAATTAATAGAGGAACGAGTTTTCACACCTTGTTCGGGATCATCAATAATCAAGTCTTTGGGATGAGATGAGGCATACCTCCATACTTTTGGCACTGATGAAGAACTTTCTTCCTTCTTTTCATTTAAAGCTCACTTCTTCTTTACTTGAAAGAGTTTCCTTTCCTTTGTCACTAACAGGTAAATCTCCAAAATTTCTTTCTAAATCATCCCTTTCTTGTTGTCGCCAAAAGTTACTAAGCCGCCATCCTTCTTGGAAAGATTCACAAACTTGGATTGGTTTCTCGTCATGTGTCTTGAGAAACCACTCATTTTCTTCATCATCTTTGTCACTATGAGCCATGAAGCAAAAATTTGCGACTTCTACGTCACTTGCACTTTCATCACTAACATCCCAAGTAGCCTTCATTGCTTTCTTCTTGGATTTCTTAGATAATTTGAGGAGAATCCGATCTTATATGACCCGACTTTTTACATTCATAACATATTATCTCATCATGTTTGCTCTTCTCACCTTTTTGGTTGGTGAAATATTTTCTAAATTGTTTCTTTCTTTTGATGAAATTTTTACACTTATGTGTGAAGTAGGCAACATCATCTTCATCAAGGGCTTCATCATCGTCGGAGTCAACTTCTGATGTGATGGACTTTAGGGCTATAGTTTTCTTCTTTTTGGATTCCTCTTCTATGCGCTCCTCCTCTTCCATGCGCTCCTTCATGGTAATCTCATGCGTCATGAGAGAACCAACAAGTTCATCCAAAGGAAGCTTTGTGAGATCCTTTGCTTCTTGAATTGCCGTCACTTTTGCTTCCCAACTTTTAGGTAGAGACCTAAGAATTTTCCTGACATTTTCGGAAGTAGAATATACTTTTCCAAGATTTTTCAAACATTTAGAATATTCGTAAATCTAGTGAACATATCACTTATAGATTCATTTGCATCCATTTTAAATAGTTCATAATTATGAACTAACATGCTGATCTTTGTTTCTTTAACTTGATTTGTTCCCTCATGAGTTACTTCAAAAGTTTTCAAAATTTCATAGGCTGAAGAACACATAGATACTCTATTAAATTCATCATTACTTAGGACACAATAGAGACAGTTTATTAACAATTTTTTTATGGGAATACAAGGGTCTTTACTAACATTTAACCATAATTGATAATCCTCCATTTTAAGCTACTCAATATTATTAACAATTTTTTTATGGGAATATAAGGATCTTTACTAACATTTAACCATAATTGATAATCAATTGATTGCAAATAAATTTTCATTCTAGCTTTCCAACATGTATAATTAGATCCATCAAAATAAGGAGGTCCAGAAGTTGATTGTCTTTCACAAAAACCGTTTTTAACACGTAGATTCGTCATAATCTCTAAAAATAAAGTTTAGAAAAACACGCAGGGCATAACGATCGTTGTCCTGCCATTTGGATGTACGCATCCGTACCCTCGTGATGGGATAGGGGTATCCCCCCAAATGCATGATCACACAATATGCATGAGGTCCCACTAGTCCTACCGTCATCATTTAATGAACATAACCCCGTGTCACGTTTTCATGCTTACATGTCATTCTCATTCTCATTTCGTTACATATCATACATATTCCTAGCGGGGTTATGTATCATGCAATTTACCGTATTTCATGTCATACAATTCATTCAGTTACATTCCAATACTCATACAACAAGCCATAATCGTTCAAGGACCACACATCGTTACATGCATTACACATCACATCAGACTAAAATCATACATTCACGTTTACATAACTACGTACTTAAGCACAATAAGCTAGCATACAATGCATCATTTCATAAACAAGTCATAACGTAAACACTTCATAGTCATATCGTTCTCTAACTTACCATAGCCTTAACGTTCTTATACCTATCACGGACATATCATTACGTAACGTACCTTAGTCATATCATCACCAGAATGTATCCTAACGCCATCGTTCTATCAATGTATCACAAACCTATCCCTTTCTACCCATAACCTAACTGTATTCTTTCATCAATCTGTCCTATCCATAGCACTCCAGTGTGTAACCTAACCTTAACATTTCATGAACGTATCTTACTCCTATCGTTACATTTCGTTTTGTGCATCCTTCTCGTATCCTATCTCAAACATCTCCTAGAGCACATCGTACCATAATTATTATCATACAATCCACATATTATAACATAACATAACATATAGGAAGCATATCGATCCACAGACAATAATTATGTCACAAATATATCTTTAATGAAAGTTCGATTCCATCCTTTGAAATCCGAGTCAACCTATATGAGCTCATGACATCAGTTTCAAGTTTGAACTCTATAAAATTATTTCTCTAATTTACATTGGCCATCTTAAAATTCTCACCTTTCCTGTTAGACAAAATTGAAAGAAGCTCACTGCCCTCTCATAAAACGATAAAAATTATGATATTTTCTTTTAGACAAAATTGAAAGGAAATTCTGATTGTTTCTGTCAGACAAAATTGAAAGGAGCTAAAGAGCTCACTGCCCTCTGATATGGTTAAATACTGCTTAACAAATCTTTCCTCAATCTCCCTCTCTCTCTCTCATTTTTTTTTATTTTGTAAATAGGTTTTTCAAGTGTGTAAACAAATATTACTGGCCAATTTTAAATACAGGCTACGATCTTTTAGTTTACAGATCTGTCACCTAAAATTTTATTGAATCTAACCTTATAACCTTATTTAGTATAACTAAAATGCTAACAAAAATCTAATAATTATATATGGGATATGGTTAAATACTGCTTAACAAATCTTTCCTCAATCTCCCTCTCTCTCTCATTTTTTTTATTTTGTAAATAGGTTTTTCAAGTGTGTAAAAAAATATTACTGGCCAATTTTAAATACAGGCTACGATCTTTTAGTTTACAGATCTGTCACCTAAAATTTTATTGAATCTAACCTTATAACCTTATTTAGTATAACTAAAATGCTAACAAAAATCTAATAATTATATATGGGATATGGTTAAATACTGCTTAACAAATCTTTCCTCAATCTCTCTCTCATTTTTTTTTTATTTTGTAAATAGGTTTTTCAGGTGTGTAAACAAATATTACTGGCCAATTTTAAGTACAGGCTACAATCTTTTAGTTTATAGATCTGCCACCTAAAATTTTATTGAATCTAACCTTATAACCTTATTTCGTATAACTAAAATGCTAACAAAAATCTAATAATTCTATATGGGATCTGATTATTACAGACGGTAAGAAAGGAAATAAGATTTGATCCTAAATTAATTTCTTATAACCATAACTAAATTAATTTCTTATAATCATAACTGTAAAGGGAAAGGAAATCTATTTTACCATAATAACTGACAAACTCTAAATCTACAATCTGTTGAAAGCCATTTTACTTCTCAAATCTGCCCATAGTTGTTTTTCTGTTTCTTTCTTTTTTTGCAGTTGGCGTAAGATGGTGAGAGATAATTGTGGGAATGGATGAGAGGTTAGTGGAGAGAGGTGGGGAAAGATTTTTTTTTTTTTTTTTTTTAATTTTAATTTTAATTATTTAATTAATTAATTTATTATTATTATTATTATTATTATTATTATTATTATTATTATTATTATTATTATTTTGACTATTTTTTTTATTTGTTTATTTCTTTATTTATTTTTGGGCTATTAGAGAAAGACAATCAACTTCTAGACCTCCTTATTTTGATGGAACAAATTATTGGTATTGGAAAGTTAGAATGAAAATTTATTTGCAATGGATTGATTATGAATTATCGTTGAATGTTAGTAAAGGTCCTTTCATTCCAATAAAAATTGTTAATAACATTGAGGAGCTTAAATTAGAGAATGAATTTGATGAACATGATATAAAAAAAATGTTCTTTTAATGCTAGTGCTATAAATTATCTTTATTGTGCCCCAAGTAATGATGAATTTAATAGAGTATCCATGTGTTGTTCAGCATATGAAATTTGGAAAACTCTTGAACTAACTCACGAGGGAACAAATCAAGTTAAAGAAACAAAAATTAGCATGTTGGCTCATAACAAAATGTATGCAAATGAATCTCTAAGGGATGAAAAAGTAGCAAATTTTTACTTCATGGCTCATGGTGACAAAGAGGATGAAGTCATGGCTCAGGGTAACAAAGAGGATGAAGAAGACGAGGTAATTCTTGAATCTCCTTCTTATGATGAATTATTTAAAGTTTTTGAGGAGATGCAACTTGATTTAGAAAAACTTGGTTCAAAGTATGTTATGCTTCAAAAGAAATATAAAGCTTCAATTATTAAAGATGAGTCTTTATTAAATGAAATTTCTTGCTTGAAAGAGAATTATCATAATGTTGTAAAATTTGATATACCCTGTGAAAAGCATGTAAATGATTGTGATGAGAAAACTGCATTACTTGATAAAATTAAATTTCTTGAGCATGATTGTTGTGAAAAAGATAAGTTAATTAAATTACTCAAAGAAAAGGAATCAAATATTGTGCAAGAACTTGGTAAGGCTAAAGAGCCTATTCAAAAATTAACTATAGGTGCTAAAAAATTAGATAAAATAATTGGAGCAGGTAAGCCTTATGGCGATAAGAGAGGATTAGGCTATGTTGATGAATGTTCTACTCCTTCAAATTCTGAAACAATATTTGTTAAACCATCCCCCATTATGCCCAAGCCTAACACATGCAAATTTGTATCTCATGATAAATCTAGATTTGTGCCTATATTTCATTATTGTGGTGTTGAAGGTCATACTAGATCCAATTGCTTTAAATTGAAAAATTCTCAAAACATTCCTTCGAGAAGAAAATTTTCTCAAAATGTAAAATTTAGCAATGTTTTAAGAAATAATTTTTCAATTGAAAATAGAATACATAAACTTAGTCCAAGAAATAAATTCATGCATGATGCTGTTTGTTTTTGGTGTGGTAAGTTTTTTAATATGAATGCAAGCATGATTCCTAAATTTATGAACTAATTTGTTAGGATCCAAACAAGTATGGGTAACAAAAGGCCAATTTTGAATATCTTTGTTTATAGGTTTATTTGAAAGCATCCAAGAAAAATAAGTGGTATTTAGAAAGTGGTTGCTCAAGACACATGACGGGAAACCAATCCAAGTTTGTGAGTCTTTCCAATAAGGATGGTGGCTTAGTAACGGTTGGCGACAACAAGGAGGTAAAATAATTGGTAAGGGTACTATAGGTAATGACTCTAGTACTCTCTCTGAAAATGTACTTTTCGCGGATGATTGTACTTTACAAGAATTTGCTAGATCAATGTTAAATGAATATGATTTACCTAAATATTTTTTGGCGGAAGCGGTTAATATCGCCAGTTATTTTTCAAATAGAGTTTTAATTAGACCCTGTTTAGATAAAACTCTTTATGAACTTTGGCATAATAAAATTCCAAATAGTGGGTATTTCAAAGTTTTTAGTTGCAAATGTTTTATTTTGAACACCAAGGAAAAGTTAGAAAAATTTGATTCTAAAACAAATATTGGTATTTTTCTTGGTTATTCATCTAGTAGTATAGCTTATAGAGTTTTCAATAAGAGAACTTTAGAAGAATCTATAAATGAGGTATTTGATGAATCTTATAATAATATTTCTAATGAGTTTATTTGTAGTTCCATTATTGGAACCAAATAGGTTTTTAGAAATAAAATGGATGAAAATGGGAATATCATTAGAAATAAAGCTAGACTTGAGTTTTTAGAAATAAAATTGATGAAAATGGAAATATCATTAGAAATAAAGCTAGACTTGTAGCTCAAGGTTATTGTCAGGAGGAAGGTACGAAGAAACTTTTGCACCCGTTACTAGATTAGAAGCGATTAGAATGTTACTTGCATTTGCTTCTTACAAAAATTTTATATTATATCAAATGGATGTGAGAAGTGCATTCTTAAATGGTTATACTATGGAGAAAGTTTATGTAAAACAACCTCTTGGATTCGAAAATTTTGATTTTCCACGTCATGTCTATAAGTTGAAAAAGGCTTTTTATGACTTAAAACAAGCTCCAAGAGCTTGGTATGATAGACTTAGTAATTTTCTGATTGAGCATGATTTCAAAATGGGTAAGCTCGACACTACTCTCTTTATTAAAATTAAAGAAAAAGATATGCCATTAGTGCAAATATATGTTGATGATATTATATTTGGTTCTACTAATCCTTATTTATGGGAAGAATTAATGTATGATGAGTATGATGAGTATGATGAGTATGATGGGAGAGCTCAGTTTCTTTCTTAGACTTCAAATCAAACCACTTAAAGATGGTTTCTTCCTAAATCAAAAGAAGTACCTCAAGGATTTACTCAAAAGGTTCAAGTTCAATGAAGGTAAGATTGCAAAAACTCCAATGAGTACATCTACCAAGCTTGATAGGGATGAAAAAGGTAAATGTGTAGATATAAAATCTTATCGAGGTATGATTGGATCTTTACTTTACTTGACTGCTAGTAGACCTTATATTATGTTTAGTGTATGTCTTTGTGCTAGGTTTCAATCTTGTCCTAAGGAATCTCATCTACATGCCGTTAAAAGAATAATTAAATATTTGCTTGGGACTATTAATTTAGGATTGTGGTATCCTAGAAATGTTGAATTTAAATTGGTAGGATATTCTGATGCGGATTTTGCGGGAAGTTTACTTGATCGTAAAATTACTGGTGGAACTTGTCAATTTCTTGGTTTAGTAAAAAGCAAAATTCGGTTGCCTTATCTACTACGAAAGCGAAATATATTACGGTTGCTAGTTGTGCTCAAATTCTTTGGATGAAACAAACTCTTCGTGATTGTGGATTAAAATTTGATGGTGTGCCTATCTTTTGTGATAACACCAGTGCTATTAATTTAACCAAAAATCCTGTTCATCATTCTCGAACTAAACATATGGACCTTATACATCATTTTATTAGAGAGCAGGTGCAAAATGGACATATTATTCTTGATTTTGTAAACTCTAATAATCAATTAGCATATATTTTTACCAAGCCGTTAAATGATTTTTTTTTTTTTTTTTTTTTTTTTGCAAAAATCGACTTGAACTTGGTATTATTCGGTATGATATATGTTGAATTTGAATTTGGTATTATTCGATGTGATATATCTTGAATTTGAATTTGGTAGTACTCGGTGTGATATATCTTGAATTTTATAATCTTAATTATAGGCATGTTGTTAGGGGAGCATGTCATTCTTTTATAATTGTTTTATTGTTCTTTTTTATGATTACAAAGTGGGAGAAAATTAGGAAAAATATGCTATAAATTTGTTATTGTATAATTAATGAATCACTTTGTTGTTGTGTTATTTCATAATTCATTAAAGCATTCATATAGGTGGAGAATGTGAATTTGAGTGAATTTCAAATTTATGATAATATATTAGAATGCCTATCATGATGCATCAATATTATTATTTGGATATGTACATTATTTTAAGTTTTATAGTTTTATGAATTTCATATTATTTTTTTTGAAATGGTTTGTCGTCATAACAAAGGGGGATATTGTTGGCTTTTTGACCCTTCATCTTTAATTAATTAATAGATATTTTGATGATAACAAACCTACCTTCAATTATTAACCATTCTCAGTATTTTGTCTACAGTGTAAGGTTGGTTATAACGATTTCAACGTCTTTTTTAGTTCACTCAAATTAGATATAAAACGAACAAGTTTCAGTCAAAACAAGATACCCGACGTGATGATGTGGTGGAAAAATTGACATCATTGACTAATCAAATTCAAGATACCTGACGTGATGATGTAGTGACAAAATTGACATAATGAACCAGCGGCAAAATTGACATCAGAGACCAATCGAAGTATGACATTTATAAATTTGGTAGGGTAACATATGGTGAAGTTTTCAATTACATTTATAAAAGATTTCCATTACAGAGGAGTATTTGAATTATAAAATCATTTCAGTTACATTTATAAAAAATTTCAATTACTTTTAAATAGAAAAAATTATAATGATTTCATTTACATAGTGGTTACTTTTAAATGAAAAATGAATTATAATGAAAAATGAATTATAATAATTTTATTTATATTTATGAAAATTAGTTCCTTACTTTTACTTTTAAATGGATGGAAAAAAATTATAATGATTTACATTTATGTAAACTAATTTTGAAAAAGAAAACAGTTTGAAATTACAAAATCATTTTAATTACAATGATTTCAATTAGATTTATAAAACTTTCAATTACTTTTAAAATGTTACCCACATTGTTTTGATTTAACATTTTTTTTATTATATTATTACATTTCAATATGTTTTATACAGACAATAAAAATGAATTTAAAATGTTTTTAATATTTATTTAAAATTAAAAAAAAATATATATATATATATATATAATATATAAATGAAACATGTGGTCTATAATTTTTTACAATAAATTTAAAAATAAATAAATATTATTTTTTCGTGGTCCACGTTGTAGTGGTCTGCATCAATTCCTATTTTTACAACTTGATCCCTATTTAAACTCATTACCTATTCGTATTTTTTAAAAACGCAACACACAGAACATCTCACAATACACAAGTTTCATAGTTTCCTCGATCTAAATTTTTTTTTTAAAATCCTCCATTGTTGCTCTCAACAAAGCTTCCAATTCTATTTCGTCTATTGTACTATGAAATGTTCTGTGCTGTGTTTTTAAAAAATAGGAAGAGGTAATGAGTTTAAATAGCGATCAAGTTGAAAAATAGGAAGAGGTAATGAGTTTAAATAGCAATCAAGTTGAAAAATAGGAAGAGGTAATGAGTTTAAATAGCAATGTTGTAAAAATAGGAATTGATGTAGACCACTAAAACGTCGACACGAAAAAATAATATTTATTTATTTTTAAATTTATCGTAAAAAATTATAGACCACATGTTTCATTTAAATATATATATATATTATTTTAAATAATTATTCAAAACATTTTAAATTCTTTTATATATATATATATATATATATATATATATATATATAACATATTGAAATGTAATAATATAATAAAAAAAATGTTAACGAAAAGAATGTGGGTAACATTTTAAACGTAATTGAAATCATTATAAACCTAATTAAAATGATTGTGTAATCGTTGTAATACCCGAAGAAAGAAGAAAAAGAAAAAAAAAAATATAGGAAAAGTTGAGAGGGGCAAATAGGTAAATTTGCCCCTCCAACCACCTAAGGGGTCCAAACGAAACCCCATCCATAATCCTGCAAAAGAGAGATAGTGAGAGAAAGGGGTAGAGAGAACCTAGAGAGAGGAGAAAGGATGAACCGCCGGAAGACTCACCGAAAACTACCGTCGGAGTCTATTCCGGTGAAGATCATGATGCAAGGAGGTGAAGATCATGCAAAGAGACTTTCTTGGAAGGGAAAAGAGAATGTGGGTGGCCGGAGTCCCATTTTTCATCAAGAAGTCGGAAAACCCGCAAGGTAAGGATCTTGAACGTTTTCTCAGATCTACGGTTTTCCTTTGTGAATCAAGATCTGAAATCTTGATATATTCATCTAGGAACAACTCTACGCATGATCTGAGAAGAAGTTGGCCGAGACCTCGACCCGAAGGCGGAGATCCGAGAGTCGTCCTAGAACGGTGAGCGAAATTCCGACCTTCTTAACTCGTCCGGTAGTTAATCGAAAATTACAAAAAAAAAAATATACGAGGACGTAGCCAGTAACACGATCTAAAACTTTATTGAAGGAATCATGTCGATCCGATCTACGGATCGAAAGATATGAAAATCGGAAAAGGAGGTTGTGTTTCGGTTTTCGGAGGGCAGAGAAGAAAGAAGAAAAAAAAAAAAAAAAAGAAGGGAGTCGGCCGGCGAGCGGCGGACGGTGGCGACAGGCGCCGGACGGCTGCGACAGGCGCCGGACACGCGTCGACCATCGGCTGGAGCAACGCAGCTCCAGCGAGGCGTCGACACGTGTCGCCTGCAAGCCGGGCCGAACCGCGACGCGAGCCGAGCCGACTGGACCGGCCGACCCGCGACTACGCGGAGGCGAGCGCGCGTGGCAGGCGCGCGTGCGTGGTGTCACGGTCATGCCTGTCCAGGGCCTGTTGCCCATGGCCGCATGCCCATGACAAGCCAAACCCTTGTCATGTCTTTTCATTCTAGTGTTTTTCCCTTTGTAATTCTAGAGCGTATGACACCTCAAGAAAATCATGTCTAGGCCTGCCAGAACTAAAATGGCCCAGAATGTACTATAGGGGGATATGACTAGTCGTCAACTTCTCCCTACCCAAGGTTATATATGCTAAGCCGTTGTTATCTTTCTCTTGCTTGCTTATATAACGTCTCTTTCTAAAATCTCTCTTTCAAAAATCTCTCTCTCTCCTCGTTTTCTAAAACCTTCTTTTAAAACCGAGGCTAGAGGCTCGACCGTACGTCGCTTGGCCGTAGGCGACGCAAGAACAAATTGGCTTAACTCACTTGTCGTTGGAAAGTGAGTGCCGCACAATCGCTAGTCCGCTGCCTTCGAAAGTGCGATTGTGTCAAGTGGTATCAGAGCTTTGTTAGCTCCGTAACGTCATACAGACCGAAATCATGTCGACGACAAAGTCGACACCCAAAGCACAAGCCGATCGGCTTACGCTAATAGAGGAGGAAATGCTGTTCCTCAAAGAAGTCCCTGACACCCTCCGTTTCTTGGAAACACGGGTGACCGAACTGAGTGAGAAAGTCGTCCAAGTCGACGCAATGGGCAACCGCCTAGACGGGTTGCCAATCGCAGAACTGTTATTTCGAGTGACCTCGCTCGAAGAAAGAGTTGCTCCTACGAGCAGCCCAAAACCGTCTGATAGTCCGGATAGCTCTGTCGCACACAAAGAGGGACGTGGCGAAGAGTTCGACATACTACAAAACACAATGATGAGTTTGTTCAATGGATTGGCTGATGAATTCAGATCAACAGTCGACGACCTCCAAGAAAGGATGTCCGCCATGAGCACTCGAATTGAAGTTACCATGAAAGCCGTGGAAGGTGTCACGGCTGGACAAACTAGTACAGGATCCAACAAACTAAGGTTCCCAGACCCTAGAGCCTTCAAAGGGAATCGGGACGCCAAAGAGTTGGAGAACTTCATCTTTGACGTCGAACAGTACTTCAAAGCCACAACGGCTTGTACCGACGACAAGAAGGTGACTGTAGCTGCGATGTATCTCGTAGACGACGCCAAACTGTGGTGGCGTACGAAGGTGCAAGACATCGAGGATGGATTGTGCACCATTGACTCATGGGAGGACCTCAAGAGAGAGTTGAGGGAACAATTCCTCCCCGAAAACGCAGGACACATAGCAATGGAGAAAATAGTAGCCCTGAAACACACTGGAAACATACGGGACTACGTCAGACAATTCTCAACCCTGATGCTGGATATCAGGGGTACAGCAGAGAAGGACAAGGTGTTCTTCTTTATAAATGGTCTACAACCGTGGGCCAAAACAAAGATACATGAGAACAGGGTCCAAACCCTAGCTGCCGCAATGGCCTGCACCGAGAGACTCGTGGACTGTGGGAACGAAGCAGGATCCCAAAGAAGAGCGACACCAGCCCCAAACAATGGGGGCAAACCATACCGACCACCAGGCCATCGAAATGGAAGCCCCAACAGATCGAATGGATGGACAGATAGACCTCCTCAGAACAATCAAGCGGGGACATCTCGAGGGCCTTACCACCAAAAGAACCACCCGACGACGCCTTTGCAATGCATGCTATGTAAAGGCCCCCACAAGGTATCCTACTGTCCTCATCGGGCCTCTCTCACTGCACTCCAAGTGTCCATCCAAGAGAGCAATGAGGCAAGGGTCGAGACTTTGCTAGACAAGAAAGAAGATCACGACAACCCCCGAATGGGCGCCCTCAAATTCTTGTCAGCCCTCCAACGGAAAGTCGAACCGAAGGAGATAATAGAGAAAGGGCTTATGTTCGTAGATGCCACCATAAACTCTCGACTGAGCAAGAGCACTCTGATAGACTCTGGAGCAACCCACAACTTCATTGCTGATCAAGAAGCCAGAAGATTGGGACTCACCATAGGAAAGGACCCGGGGAAAATGAAAGCTGTCAACTCCGAGGCCTTGCCTATTGTGGGAGTTTCCAAAGGAGTCCCCTTCAAAATAGGGGATTGGACTGGAGAGCTAGACCTTGTCGTGGTTCGCATGGACGACTTCGATGTGGTACTTGGGATGGAGTTCCTCCTAGAACACAAAGTCATCCCAATGTCATTGGCAAAATGCTTAGTGATCACCGACCGTAACCCCACAGTAATACCTGCAAGCATCAAGCAACCAGGTAATCTTCGGATGATCTCGGCCATACAGCTGAAAAGGGGACTCGCACGAGAGGAACCTACCTTCATGGCCATACCACTGATAGAAGAGGCAACCACCGAAGAGACTGTCCCAGAGGAAATCAAGGATGTATTAGACAGCTATACCGACATAATGCCAGAGAGTCTACCACAAACACTACCACCTCGTCGAGGCATTGACCACGAAATCGAACTCCTCCCCGGGGTTAAGCCGCCCGCAAAGAATGCATACCGGATGGCTCCACCCGAGCTAGCCGAATTGAGGAAACAACTAGACGAATTGCTGAAGGCGGGATTCATTCGCCTGGCAAAGGCCCCTTATGGAGCCCCCGTACTATTCCAGAAGAAGAAGGATGGGACGTTGCGTCTGTGCATAGACTATAGAGCCTTAAACAAGGTGACAGTACGCAACAAATATCCTCTGCCGATAATATCTGATTTGTTCGACCAACTTCACGGGGCCAAGTACTTCACGAAATTGGACTTACGATCGGGATATTATCAAGTACGTATTGCCGAAGGGGACGAACCCAAGACGACGTGCATAACAAGATATGGGGCCTTCGAATTCCTAGTAATGCCCTTTGGCTTGACTGGCTTGACAAACGCCCCAGCTACGTTCTGCACGTTGATGAACCAGGTTTTCTACGAATACCTGGATCAGTTCGTCATAGTATACCTCGACGACATTGTTGTTTACAGCACAACCCTCGAGGAACACAAAGTGCACTTGAAGTTAGTGTTTGACAAGCTCCGGCAGAACCAGCTGTATGTGAAGAAGGAGAAATGTGCATTCGCACAAACATGCATCCACTTCCTTGGACATGTCGTCAGATGTGGACAAATCAGTATGGATAGCGACAAGATAAAAGCTATCCAAGAATGAAAGGTTCCTACTTCCGTATCTGAGTTGAGGTCCTTCTTAGGACTAGCCAACTACTATAGGCGGTTCGTCGAAGAGTTTTCACGACGAGCCGCCCCATTGACAGAGCTGTTGAAGAAAGACCACCCTTGGTCGTGGTCGAATGATTGTCAAATGGCCTTTGAAAATCTGAAAACAACCATGACGAGGGGTCCTGTCCTCGGGTTGGTTGACGTCACAAAGCCATTTGAAGTGGAAACCGATGCTTCCGACTTTGCTCTCGGTGGGGTCCTTATTCAAGAAGGCCACCCCATCGCTTACGAAAGTCGAAAGCTCAACGATGCCGAACGAAGATACACTGTCTCCGAGAAAGAAATGCTGGCTATAGTCCATTGCCTTCGAGTCTGGAGACAGTACCTCTTAGGATCGCAGTTCGTAGTGAAGACGGATAACAGCGCCACTTGCCACTTCTTTGATCAACCAAAATTAACAGCAAAACAAGCCCGGTGGCAGGAGTCGTTGGCTGAATTCGACTTCAAGTTCGAACACAAAGCGGGAAAGAGTAATCAAGCAGCCGACGCGCTGAGTCGGAAGGGCGAACATGCGGCCTTGTGCATGTTAGCCCATATTCATTCAAGTAAGATCGATGGATCGATGCGCGACATCATCAAGGAACATTTACACAAAGACCCATCGGCCAAAGCCGTTGTCGAACTAGCTAAGGCTGGAAAGACACGGCAGTTTTGGGTTGAGGGGGACCTCCTGATAACCAAAGGAAACAGATTGTACGTCCCAAGAATGGGAGAACTGAGGAAGAAGCTCATTCAAGAATGTCACGACACCTTATGGGCCGGACACCCGGGATGGCAAAGAACATACGCCCTAATAAAGAAGGGGTACTTCTGGCCAAACATGCGAGACGACATCATGCAATACACCAAGACGTGCCTCATCTGCCAACAGGATAAGATCGAGAAAGCCAAAGTCTCTGGACTCTTGGAACCTCTACCTGTGCCAACACGACCCTGGGAAAGTGTATCTCTGGACTTCATAACACACCTCCCAAAAGTCGGGGAATATGACGCCATCTTGGTTATTGTGGACCGGTTCTCAAAATATGCGACGTTCATCCCCACTCCCAAATTATGTTCGGCGGAACTCACAGCCCAACTGTTTTTCAAACACGTTGTAAAGTTATGGGGCATTTCGTCGAGCATCATCAGTGACAGGGATGGCAGATTCATTGGGACATTCTAGACTGAGTTATTCGCTTTCTTGGGAACAACCTTGAACATCTCCTCGAGTTATCACCCTCAAACCGATGGACAGACAGAACGGTTCAACTGCTTGCTCGAAGAATACTTACGTCACTTCGTCGACGCTCGCCAAAAGAACTGGATACAATTGTTAGATGTCGCCCAATTTTGCTTCAATTGTCAAACAAGCTCGTCTACGGGGAAGAGTCCCTTTGAAATTGTAAGTGGACGACAACCGACCTTACCCCATATTATTGATCATCCTTATGCAGGAAAAAACCCTCAAGCTCACAACTTTACAAGAGAATGGAAGCAGACGACAGATATAGCCCGAGCATATTTAGAGAAGGCTTCCAAGCATATGAAGAAATGGGCGAACAAGAAGCGTCGCCCCCTTCATTTCCGTGCAGGAGATCAAGTCCTTATCAAGCTGAGACCAGAACAGATCAGATTTCGTAGCCGAAAGGACCAGAGATTAGTTCGTAAATACGAAGGCCCGGTTGAAGTCCTTAAAAAGATTGGGGCTACCTCCTACCGAGTTGCACTCCCCGCATGGATGAAAATTCACCCCGTCATTCATGTGAGCAACTTGAAGCCCTATCACCCTGATCCAGACGACGACCATTGAAATACAACCACAAGACCGAGCATCGATCTGAAACAAAAAGAGACAAAGGAAGTGGAAGAGATTCTAGCCGACAGGGTTAGGAAGATAGGAAGACCTGTACGGACGATTCGTGAATTCCTTGTCAAATGGAAGAATCTCCCTACAGAGGAAACAAGCTGGGAACGCGCCGAAGATCTGAACTCCGCCGCCACCCACATCGCAAGGTATGAAAGTAGTCAGTTGACGGGGACGTCAACCAATTAGGTGGGGGAGGATGTCACGGTCATGCCTGTTCAGGGCCTGTTGCCCATGGCCGCATGCCCATGACAAGCCAAACCCTTGTCATGTCTTTTCATTCTAGTGTTTTTCCCTTTGTAATTCTAGAGCGTATGACACCTCAAGAAAATCATGTCTAGGCCTGCCAGAACTAAAATGGCCCAGAATGTACTATAGGGGGATATGACTAGTCGTCAACTTCTCCCTACCCAAGGTTATATATGCTAAGCCGTTGTTATCTTTCTCTTGCTTGCTTATATAACGTCTCTTTCTAAAATCTCTCTTTCAAAAATCTCTCTCTCTCCTCGTTTTATAAAACCTTCTTTTAAAACCGAGGCTAGAGGCTCGACCGTACGTCGCTTGGCCGTAGGCGACGCAAGAACAAATTGGCTTAACTCACTTGTCGCTGGAAAGTGAGTGCCGCACAATCGCTAGTCCGCTGCCTTCGAAAGTGCGATTGTGTCACGTGGCAGGCGCGCGTGCAGCCTGCGGCTGGCGCCTTCCCGCGCGCGTGGCCACTCACTTCCAGCGTGCTGCTGGGCGCGTGAGCGCGCGTGGAACGGCCAATTTGGCCCGGTTGTTTTCTGTTTTCTCGATTTTTGTCCCGGCTCCAGTTCTAATACTGTTTTTACGTGGATAGGGACTTAATTTAGAGAAATCAGTATTTTTGGACACCTCACGGGCAAAGAAACGCTAGCGAGAGGGCATGCGTCAACCAGGTAAGTCACCACCCGGTATTTAGGAAGAAATACTTGTAGTGTTCGCTTGGATTGTATGTATGCATGTTAGTAATTTTGCCTTGAATTAGCTCTCCATGAATGAGCTTAATTAGATGGATTGTTATGATGTGTTGGGTGAATTTCCTGAGTGTTGCTTGTATGCCTTAAGCTTCCGTTGTACGTATGCATGCGTTTAATTTATGTTAGAGTTGTGTATGCCGGGTTTCGGGTGCTTGATGGACGAATTCGTCCCATTGAGCGCGAACTTCGTGCTCTGGGTGCTTGATGAAGGTCATCGCCCCGTTGAGCCGGTATGCCTAGTTTGCATGAATTACATACTATGATGTTAGAAGAAGATTGCATGCACCCTCTGTTCATTGCTAGGGCCCATTTCTTTGATAAGATTAGGGAATCTTGGTTAGGAGCGAAATGCCGCTCTAGCCTGACTTAATTTTTCCCTAGAAACTTAGCGGTTTACCACGGTAAGAAAGTACCTAGGAGGGTTCACAGATTGCTAGCGTGAGAACGGTATCTATAGCTTCGTGGGAGGACCAAGGGTCCCTGATCAGTCCTTACTGTTCTTAGCCATTTCGCATGGGAAATGTGTCCCCACGTCGTACAGCCCATTAGCTGCATGGGAACGGGTTGGGTCGCGCCCCCCCATAGGAGGACTATATGGGCGTAGGGGTATTCAGCACACCCCTAGGCTAGGTACCATGTAGTTCTAGATAGCCATGTAAAGGTAGCGCCTCATAGAGAGATACCGACCATATTAGCTTGGCATAAGGAACCTCTAGGTGACTAATGAAAGGACGATGAACCGGTGAAACCCAAGGGGCAAGCCCCAAGAGACTAAGGTTAGAACCCGATGTCCTAGAACCGAATTAGAAAACCGTGGGAGTTCTGTTAAATTAAGATGCGAAGAGAGCCTACAAGTAGGTGGCTTACTGAGTATAATTTTTATACTCATCCCGTTCTCATTTATTTTTCTCAGGTGTTCACTGGCTGCTGGTCGAGGTAGAGGAGCGTTTGAGAGTTGTACAGTCACAGAGGGGGTCGTTCCGGAGCGTCAGTCCCTTTTCGGTCTTTTAGAGTTTTTTATATTTCATTTTATATTTGCAATTTCTTTTGTAATAATTAACAAACAAAATTTCTCTCTTTTGTTTTAATTCAAAGTGTTTTTATATTTTTACTTTGGTTTTCTTTTCTTTTATTTTTCTTTTGTTTGTTTTCGATTTCGTCTTTTTAGTCACGGTCTGATTTTCGAAGCCTCGAAAATCGGGTCGTGACAGATTGGTATCAGAGCAGTCGGTTTTAGATTCTGTAGACTTTTTCTAGGATAGAGAGTCGTACACCTCTGTGACTCAACTCAACGACACGCCTCGCCGCGACCAGGTATGCATTTTAACCCTGTTTAGTAGGATATGAGTGGTTGCAAGGCTGTAAAAATTTGATGTTTGTCTTGGAAAAGTGGTAACTATGATTACACTTTAGAGTGTTTAATAGTGAAAGTTCACTCTATTACTGTCGATGCTAGATTCGAGTTATTGTGAGGAGGCCGAGAGGGTTCACGTTATAACTTACTGAGCTTAGGAAGACAAAGGGGTGACTTCGCAAAGTGCGTGACGTCCAACCCATAGAAATGTATATCAGACCTTCTAAGGTCTAGTAAGAGATGGTATACCTATGGCTCAGCCTCCCACAACCATAATTCTAGATGTCAAGCATGCCTCCGTGGAGACTACGTAGTAGGCCTAGACAGTATAGAGCAGTCTTGGTGCACAAACCACATAATAGACCCAAACAATATCGTTCTTACAAGTAAGGGCGACCACTATAGGAATTAAGCACCCCTCAAGCAAACCATTTTCACGGGTGAGTTTGGTTAAGTTGGAAGTCGAGAAATAAGATTCACCAACAGAGAGAGTGAAGCTGTGGAGGCCCTGGCTTCCAGGTTGGTTGGAGTCTTCATGATATAAGTTCAGGTTCATGGACTTCCATGAGTGAGATGTGCGCTTTATGCCACTAATGAGTCATGGGGTGTAGGATATTCCTACTAAAGGATCACCTAATGGATGACAAGTCGCTTTGGACCTTGGTGGAGAGGACCGAGTTCAAAAAGCAGTACGTGGTTATCAGGACCATGAAACTGCGTTCTAACCTATCCTTTGGTCAGGGCATGTATACTCACAAGGTGAGGGACGTGGAACTGTCAAGGTAAGTCCAGCGAACCTCAGGGTTGAGAACAACAAGAAAAGAGGCCAAGCTATGGTCATGCCTTTGTCGTTTGAAGGAAGAAAGTCTAGATGGGCGTTAATAAGAACCAACCCTTGTATAAGTGATCTGGACTACAAAAGGGTAGAACTCCAGTTTCACACATGAGTGTAACAAAATACTTGTGAAGCATGCTCAGACAGAGGTAGAGATGCTAGATAACGTGAGTTTAGAAACTACCTGAAGAGTAGTGAGATAGTGATAGTGCACTAGTAAGGGGAGCAGAAGACATAATGTGTCTTGCGGAAAACCTTGGACATAGATAAAAGTATCCTCAGAGCTTGAGGAAGACTGGTTACCAAACAAGAGTTTTTAGTGAGTTCCATAGGCTCCTTTACAAGAACTTGATGGATGCACACACACGAGCCAATATAAGATATCACTACGAAAGGAAATGGGACTTGATCAATCATAAGACACTACATGAGTTGGCCTAGGTGAATGCAGAGGACTTATACAAGGAACCTTTATTTTCAAAAGAGCCTGCATTTAGCTCAGATGAGTATTAGTACTTAGGCAAGTTACATGACAAGTTATCTCGTTATGAGGAAAGACCTATGTTGGCCAATTGGGAGGTAGCTACGAGACCATTCTTGGTGAAGTAGTAAGGATTGTAAGGGTCTCGACAAGTTTAGGATACCTCTTATGTGGATCAAGGAGAGTGATATATCGAAGGCAACTATTAGGAGCAATCACGAGGAAGGAAAGTTGTTCGATAAGCCTTTCGACCTGATCAATGTCTTGCTAAGGATTAGGTTTAGACTAATCGAATGTTTAAGAGATTTTCTTGTTATCGTCAAAGACGACTTCAATGACAATGTGTCGTTGTACACCAAGATGGAATTAGTTGACAAGGAACACTCGGGAGAAAGTTATGATGATGTTAAGGACACACCAATTGTACGCTAAGTTCCCCAAAGCAAGTTTTGGCTGTCTGAGATGACATCCGAAGTTATATGGTGTCAAGTGGAGAATTCATCGCAGACACCGCTAAGATTGAAGTAGCTATGAGGTGGCCAAAACTGACCACAGTCACTAAGGTACAAAGTTCTAGAAATCTTTCGAAAGACTTGATATGAACCCAACAACTGATCACGTGCATGTACTCGAAGGACCGATTACAAGAAGCAAAGTTAAGAAGATTCAAGAGGCCTATACATTGCATCTTCAAAAGCTAGCTAGTGTACAGGTTGAAACAAAGTCTTTTGAGCCCAAAAATCTTTATAGCATTAGCATATCAAATCAAGAAGATAATGGAGTGGCTGATATTGGAAAGTAATTAGAAGACTTGCCTTTGGTAGTTGAATTACCAATTAAGGATGGAAAGTAATTAGAAGACTTGCCTTTGGTAGTTGAATTACCAATTAAGGAAATTTATTAATGCCTTATTTGCTTCAATTTTTATTTAATAGCATTTGTAGTTGGTGGCTGAACTTTATTATGTTAGGGTTACCTTTTAGACCTATTTAAAGGCATGTAATGGAATTTTGTTGAATACAGAAAAAAAAAACCTTTGTGTTTTCTTGATACCCTTTTGGTGTTATTCTTTTTCAAACCTTACTTTAGGTTTGATGTTTAAACCGATTCATTGAATTAGTTTTGATCAAGCTAATTCTGGAGTGAATTGTCTTGGTATCTAAGAGTGACCATCATAGATTCCAAGTTCGATCTAAGAGTCATTCATCTTCTAACCAGCTCTTGGTTGGAATCAATCCGTTAAGTTAGCTTTCTCTGTGAGCGTTTTGCAAGGATTCTAGAAGGACCTCTAGCTTTGCAAATTCCAGCAGTGTAGGCGCTTATCAAGACTCGTACGTGATACTTCCAAGATCTCTGCAGCGCCTGCACAGTTAACCAAGGAGGGAAAACCCTTCGATTGAATACCAGTAGGCGGAAAGAGTTTC
Source organism: Cucurbita pepo subsp. pepo (assembly GCF_057944985.1). Lineage (NCBI taxonomy): Eukaryota > Viridiplantae > Streptophyta > Magnoliopsida > Cucurbitales > Cucurbitaceae > Cucurbita > Cucurbita pepo. Next base: position 11,735,268 of record NC_141808.1, read on the forward strand.
CAGGAACTTAAGCAAAGGTTGGTGACTGCAGCAGTTCAAGATGGGCTGGACAACCTTGTAACGTATAGAAATGCCTCATGTAAGGGCTTAGGGTGCGTGCTTACGCAGAATGGTGAGGCAGTAGCTTACCCTTCAAGAAAGCAGAAAGAGCACGAACAAAATTACCCTACTCATGACCTTTAACTAGCACTGACCGTGCTTGCCATGGTGACATGGCAACATTACGAGCATGGAGAAAAGTGCAAGCATACACTGACTAAAGAGCCTCGGGTACTTGGTCGTACAGATGGAATGACACAAACCGTTCATACATCTGCAATGATCACCAAGCAAGCAAAGTTACAAGATGGAAGGAAGAATGCTAGAAACTGGGGTTGCAGTTAATGGTAATATCGCTAAGATAGCATAGATGACCATGCAACCCACTTTATGAAAACGTGTCTTTGATGCCCAGAGATCTGATGAACACCTTAACAAAGTGTGGAGTCAGACTGGGGTGGAAAAGCCAACTAGGTGTTCTATCTCCTCAGACGGGGTCTTGCACTGGCAAGGCTGCCTAGGTGTTCCCTGAGACGAGGAAATCCTAAAAGACATTTTAGCTGAAGCCACAATACATCTGATACGTTCCACCTAGGATGTACGAAGTTATCTGAAGAGATACTATGGGTGGCTTGGGAATGAAGAGAGACATGGCGGGTTTCGTAAGACGATGCTGCTAGCAGGTTAAGTCATCGAAATAGCGCCTAACAAGATTGCTACAGTCCTTCAATGAGAAGTAGTGAGTGTGGGTTTTGTCTCGGGTTTGCCAAAGACTAAACAGACTCGTAACGTGATTTGGATACTTGGGGTAGACCAACCAAGACAACTCACCTCATCCCAGATGAGACCACTTATCGAGTAGATCGATGAGATAAGTTATATGTCAAAGAGATGGTACGCCTATACGGGTACCAGACCCTATCGGGTCAGACCATGGTATGAAAGAGCGACCACCTTAGTAAAAGTCTCGTGGGAGTAACCACCTTAATGAAGAGGCAACTCGAGGACGTAAAGAAGACGGGAGAGAGGCCTATCCCAAACTCTTCCAAGAGATAGCTACTTTCGGGGACAAAAGTTCCTAAGGAGGGGAGAATTTGTAATACCCGAAGAAAGAAGAAAAAGAAAAAAAAATATATATATATATATATAGGAAAAGTTGAGAGGGGCAAATAGGTAAATTTGCCCCTCCAACCACCTAAGGGGTCCAAACGAAACCCCATCCATAATCCTGCAAAAGAGAGATAGTGAGAGAAAGGGGTAGAGAGAACCTAGAGAGAGGAGAAAGGATGAACCGCCGGAAGACTCACCGAAAACTACCGTCGGAGTCTATTCCGGTGAAGATCATGATGCAAGGAGGTGAAGATCATGCAAAGAGACTTTCTTGGAAGGGAAAAGAGAATGTGGGTGGCCGGAGTCCCATTTTTCATCAAGAAGTCAGAAAACCCGCAAGGTAAGGATCTTGAACGTTTTCTCAGATCTACGGTTTTCCTTTGTGAATCAAGATCTGAAATCTTGATATATTCATCTAGGAACAACTCTACGCATGATCTGAGAAGAAGTTGGCCGAGACTTCGACCCGAAGGCGGAGATCCGAGAGTCGTCCTAGAACGGTGAGCGAAATTCCGACCTTCTTAACTCGTCCGGTAGTTAATCGAAAATTACAAAAAAAAAAATATACGAGAACGTAGCCAGTAACACGATCTAAAACTTTATTGAAGGAATCATGTCGATCCGATCTACGGATCGAAAGATATGAAAATCGGAAAAGGAGGTTGTGTTTCGGTTTTCGGAGGGCAGAGAAGAAAGAAGAAAAAAAAAAAAAAAAGAAGGGAGTCGGCCGGCGAGCGGCGGACGGTGGCGACAGGCGCCGGACGGCTGCGACAGGCGCCGGACACGCGTCGACCATCGGCTGGAGCAACGCAGCTCCAGCGAGGCGTCGACACGTGTCGCCTGCAAGCCAAGCCGAACCGCGACGCGAGCCGAGCCGACTGGACCGGCCGACCCGCGACTACGCGGAGGCGGGCGCGTGTGGCAGGCGCGCGTGCGTGGTAGGCGCGCGTGCAGCCTGCGGCTGGCGCCTTCCCGCGCGCGTGGCCACTCACTTCCAGCGTGCTGCTGGGCGCGTGAGCGCGCGTGGAACGGCCAATTTGGCCCGGTTGTTTTCTGTTTTCTCGATTTTTGTCCCGGCTCCAGTTCTAATACTGTTTTTACGTGGATAGGGACTTAATTTAGAGAAATCAGTATTTTTGGACACCTCACGGGCAAAGAAACGCTAGCGAGAGGGCACGCGTCAACCAGGTAAGTCACCACCCGGTATTTAGGAAGAAATACTTGTAGGGTTCGCTTGGATTGTATGTATGCATGTTAGTAATTTTGCCTTGAATTAGCTCTCCATGAATGAGCTTAATTAGATGGATTGTTATGATGTGTTGGGTGAATTTCCTGAGTGTTGCTTGTATGCCTTAAGCTTCCGTTGTACGTATGCATGCGTTTAATTTATGTTAGAGTTGTGTATGCCGGGTTTCGGGTGCTTGATGGACGAATTCGTCCCATTGAGCGCGAACTTCGTGCTCTGGGTGCTTGATGAAGGTCATCGCCTCGTTGAGCCGGTATGCCTAGTTTGCATGAATTACATACTATGATGTTAGAAGAAGATTGCATGCACCCTCTGTTCATTGCTAGGGCCCATTTCTTTGATAAGATTAGGGAATCTTGGTTAGGAGCGAAATGCCGCTCTAGCCTGACTTAATTTTTCCCTAGAAACTTAACGGTTTACCACGGTAAGAAAGTACCTAGGAGGGTTCACAGATTGCTAGCGTGAGAACGGTATCTATAGCTTCGTGGGAGGACCAAGGGTCCCTGATCAGTCCTTACTGTTCTTAGCCATTTCGCATGGGAAATGTGTCCCCACGTCGTACAGCCCATTAGCTGCATGGGAACGGGTTGGGTCGCGCCCCCCCATAGGAGGACTATATGGGCGTAGGAGTATTCAGCACACCCCTAGGCTAGGTACCATGTAGTTCTAGATAGCCATGTAGAGGTAGCGCCTCATAGAGAGATACCGACCATATTAGCTTGGCATAAGGAACCTCTAGGTGACTAATGAAAGGACGATGAACCGGTGAAACCCAAGGGGCAAGACCCAAGAGACTAAGGTTAGAACCCGATGTCCTAGAACCGAATTAGAAAACCGTGGGAGTTCTGTTAAATTAAGATGCGAAGAGAGCCTACAAGTAGGTGGCTTACTGAGTATAATTTTTATACTCATCCCGTTCTCATTTATTTTTCTCAGGTGTTCACTGGCTGCTGGTCGAGGTAGAGGAGCGTTTGAGAGTTGTACAGTCACAGAGGGGGTCGTTCCGGAGCGTCAGTCCCTTTTCGGTCTTTTAGAGTCTTTTGTATTTCATTTTATATTTGCAATTTCTTTTGTAATAATTAACAAACAAAATTTCTCTCTTTTGTTTTAATTCAAAGTGTTTTTATATTTTTACTTTAGTTTTCTTTTCTTTTATTTTTCTTTTGTTTGTTTTCGATTTCGTCTTTTTAGTCACGGTCTGATTTTCGAAGCCTCGAAAATCGGGTCGTGACACATGTTCTATCATATAGACCTGGAATCTTAAGTCTATACTTTCCACCTCGATTTGATCAAAGTGTTTTAATAGTTTTTCCTAATAGATTCTTAACCTCAGTCTTATACTCTCTGAACTTTTCAAGAGCTTTGGACTTGTGATGCATTAGGTAAATATAGCCATATCTTGAATAATCATCAATAAAACTAATGAAATATTCATACCCTTCTCGTTCTTTGACATTCATTGAACCACAGAGATCTGTATGCACGAGTTCTAAGGTTTCTTTGGCTCTATTAAAGGGAATGAACTCTTCATCCACGTAGCGGAAGCATTGGGAACCGTTTTGATTTTTATTAAGAATTAAAACAAAGCAATAAATAGAAGAATAAGAACTCTACTTTTGTAGAAACCCTAGCTTGCAAGACTCCTCGGATTATTCCAACTATGCAGAAGTTCTTGAACATTCCTCAAGATCTTCCTTACTATGACTAAACACAAGGTCAAGGCTTGTAGGAGCCTCTTGAAAGAAAATCCCAAAGGGATTGGAGAAAGAGTTTCGAGAATTCTCTGAGATGTAATTTCATTCTCCAAAGAAAGTGGGAGAGATCGATGTGTCTTTGACTCAACCTGAAGATACTATTTATAGGGACTCTTGGAGAATATTTGCCAAATAATATATTGGCATATTTAATATATTACAATATTATACCTTATATAAATCATATTTAGATATTATAAGATATCCTAATATACATTTAATTAATTTGAATCTTATTCAAATTTCAAATATATTTTTATTTAATGTATCAAAATACATTAATTGATTTAATATTTAATTGTATCAAATATAATAAATATATTTTTTCTTTTTATTATATCTAATATATTAAATATTAATTTGAACCTTTCAAATTAATATGTTTTTGTCCATTTATATTTAACATATCTAATATATTAAATATTAATTTGAATACTTAAAATTAAATATATTTTCTCTATTTATTAAGTATTAATTTGACATTTCAAATTTTCTTTCAAATAAATTGAACATTTTAGCGTTACTGAGCTAGCAAGGGGACCTTATAGACCTGCAGATTATAAGCTCAATGATACAAAATTAATTAATTAAACTCTTTAATTAATCAATTTCCATTCTAACTATAGGTCACTCCACTATAGACCTAGAGTTGCACTCTTATGCACGGTAGGAAAAGTTATGTCTATCGATATAATCATTACAAGCAAGTCGATCCTTCACGAGTTGTTCATAATTACAGCTGGGTTAAAAGTCTGTTTTACCCCTGTAATTACATCTTTCACCTTAAGTACCATTGATTCTCTAATGAACAATTAGTCTATGATCCAATCATAAACCAAGTCCCTCTCGGGCCAATGAGAGGGTGGGGTCCCATTGTTCAAGTCTCGAAATCAGTACTTAAGAGAACAACTCGTCTACTTTTCTTATATGGAAAGGAGTGAATTCCATCTCATGATATTATGTTCCCAACTCCCTATTTGGTCAAGTCCTCAAAATAGTAGGCATATTGAATCGGCTAAAAGAGCCATTCTCATAAATGAAACTGATACATTATGAAGCCAGCTAGGTTATATCCCGTAAAACTATATATGGTAAATAGCTATATATAGTAGATGGTTAAATCTGGTAAAGCTATATATAGTAAATAGCTATATATAGTAGATGGCTAAATCTGGTAAAGTTATATATATATAGTAAACTTAACTATATATATATCCAGTCCGGTAGAGCCTTTGAAAATGTACTCTCTGTATTCTCTGTATTCTCTCTTACTGTACATATTTGAAGACATCAATATAAATCCTTTTAGCCAGAGTTCTCCTTGCACTTTTCTCTATCCTGTTCTTTGTGTTCATCAAGATTGAGCGTTCTTGTGCGATCCTAACAACTGGTATCAGAGTTAGGAAAAATTCACCACGATTTGTGAAGATGGAAAGTTCAAAGATTGGAATTGAGAAGTTCGATGGATCCGATCTCGGTTTCTGGAAGATGCAGATTGAAGATTATCTGTACCAGAAAGATCTTCACGAACCTCTGTTGGGGGTGAAGCCGGATATCATGACCACAGAACAGTGGAAACTCAAGGATCGACAAGCCTTGGGGCTAATCCGGTTGAAGCTATCCAGAAATGTGGCGTTCAACATTATCAAGGAGAAGACAACGTCAGATCTATTGAAGGCGCTGTCAAATATGTATGAAAAACAATCGGCTATGAACAAGGTGTATTTGATGCGGAGATTGTTCAATCTACAGATGTCTGAAGGTGGACCTGTTGCTGATCATATAAATGAATTCAATATGATCATAAGTCAACTGAGTTCGGTGGAAATTAATTTCGAAGATGAAATTAAAGCGTTGATTTTGATGTCATCCTTACCCGAGTCATGAGATACTGTTGTTGCTGCAATCCGCAGTTCCCAAGGGTCTGATAAACTGAAGTTTGGTGAAATTCGAGATGTAGTTCTCAGCGAAAGTATTCGCAAACGGGAAACTGGAGATTCATCAGGCAATGCTCTCAGTGTTGATCGAAAGGGAAGAAGTAAATCAAAGAGCTCAAACAAACATGGGCGATCAAAATCAAAGACCTAGAGAAAAATCTCCAAATAGACCAAACGTAACGTGTTGAAATTGTGGAGAAAAAGGTCACTTTCGGACAGGTTGTACAAGACTAAAGAGGAAGCATAATCACAAATCTGGAGATGATGATGATTCTATAAATTCAGGAGAAGACTTTAGGGATGCTCTAATCCTCAGCGTGAACAGTTCGATTGAATCTTGAATTTTGGATTCAGGTGCATCTTTTCATTTGTCTCCAAATAAAGAGTTGTTTCGGAATTTCAAGTCTGGAAATTTCGAGAAGGTGTATCTTGCCGACAACAAAGATTTGGAGATTAAAGGAAAAGAAGATGTCTGCATAAAAACTTCGGCAAGAAATCAGTGAACATTAAAGGATGTCAGATATATTCCTGGTCTAAAAAAGAACCTGATCTCTATTGGTCAGTTTGACAACATAGGTTATGCAACAAAGTTAGGGAAGAGTTCGTGGAAGATTATGAAGGGTGCCACGGTAGTAGCACGTGGCTCAAAATCTGAAACCTTATACACCACTGCAGGGTGTATGAACATAGCTGCTGTTGCTGAGAGTGCTTCAAATTCAAGTCTACGGCACAATAGACTTGAACATATGAGCGCAAAAGGAATGAAGAGGCTGGTTCTGAAAGGAGTTTTAGAAGGTCTGAAATCTGTTGATGTGGGTCGTTGTTAGAACTACGTTATGAGCAAGCAGAAACGAGTTAGCTTCACAAGGACAACCAAAGAATTGAAGAAAGTGCGGTTGGAAATGGAACCATATGTGGAGCAAGGTTTGACGAAGCAAGTGGGAGTTGAGCTTGAGTTGAAGGAAAACTCACTTAGTGATGTGGTAGCAGACACTCATGAAACTCGAACCTCGTTACGTGATTTTTGAGGCTTCAAATCTCGAACCGTGACAAAAATAAAACTAAAAGTAGAATTAAATTAAACATTCAGATAATGCAATTTAAAACCAAACAATATCTCGACTAGAACAAATTGAAAGGCAATGCAAACATGTGTTGTTAAAGGTTTTTTACAAACGGAGAAAGGGTTCGGGGTACTGTTTCGAACGAAATATAAATGATCCAAAGTACATAGACTGGGTCGACACTCATAAACGACCCTCAAGTGACAATGCAGCTCTCAAACGCTCCCCCACCTCGAGCGACAGTTGCGAAGACATGAAAAAGAAATCTAAAATGCAGTGAGTAAAAAAGTACTCGGTAAGTAGCCTACTTGTAGGCTCTCATCGCATCCAGTTCCTGGTAGGTTTCCACGGGCTTTTCTCTAGGCTCTAGGAAGTTTGGGCTTAACTCTATAGTTTGGCTGACCTTCTGAGGAGGCTTTCAACGGTATCGTGGTGTAGTTGGTTATCACGTCAGTCTAACACAAAGTTTAAGAGCCTTAGAGCTTGATAAGCCCAAGAACGGTGCCCTCGAACACACATTGAGCATGTAATTAATTGTTTGGACTTTTATTGAAGAAATATGTGTACGAATCAACAAGGACTAGGGTGGAATGATTGTGAGCACGTCATATGCTTGATTTAGCCAAGAAATTTATGAACTCAACTTAGTACCAGAGGTCTAGGTTGTGGAACAACAGACGGTTTTCGCTAGACGAAGAGTCATTGAGTGTTACGTTACGTGATTTTCGAGGCTTCAAATCTCGAACCGTGACGAAAATAAAACTAAAAGTAAAAATAATTAAACATTCAGATAATGCAATTTAGAATCAAACAACACCTCGACTATAACAAATTGAAAGACAATGAAAACATGTGTTATTAAAGGTTTGTTACAAACGGAGAAAGGGTTCGGGGTACTATTTCGAACGAAATATCATATGAAATCCTTCTCTCGGCCGGTAACCAGGAGGATCATTTCTATCCTGGGAATACTGATGATATTGGCTATATATCTCTACAATGCCAGAAACACTACTGCATTGAGATGTTTTTTCGTTGGATGCTGACTGGTACAAGGATTGGCTAAATTTCAAGCAAGAAGGAAATGCATATAAATGCACCTATAATGGTGTTCGTTCAATTATCAGAAAGAGAATTTCCCCAAAACATCTTTCTTTCATTTTCAATTTCTTTACAGTTAAAGAATAACGAACTCGAACGAAACAAGGAGTTAAGTCGAATGAATCTTGTCTTGCTTGAGTCTTGACTGACTGTGAAGGAGTGATGGATCATTCTTCCAAAGTACATAGACTGGGTCGACACTCTTAAACGACCCTCAAGTGACAATGCAGCTCTCAAACGCTCCCCCACCTTGAGCGACATTTAACGAAGACATGAAAAAGAAATCTAAAATGCAATGAGTAAAAAAGTACTCGGTAAGCAGCCTACTTGTAGGCTCTCATCGCATCCATTCCTGGTAGGTTTCCACGGGCTTTATTCTAGGCTCTAGGAAGTTTGGGCTTAACTCTATAGTTTGGCTAACCTTTTAAGAAGGCTTTCAATGGTGTCGTGGTATAGTTGGTTATCACGTCAGTCTAGCACACTGAAGGTCTCAAGTTCAAATATGGGTGACGCCATCTTTGTAATTTTTATTTTTATTTTTATATTAATAATCTGGATTCATTTTATACCTCTACGACAAAGTTTAAGAGCCTTAGAGCTTGATAAGCCCGAGAACGGTGCCCTCGAACACACATTGAGCATGTAATTAATTGTTTGGACTTTTATTGAAGAAATACGTGTACGAATCAACAAGGACTAGGGTGGAATGATTGTGAGCACGTCATATGCTTGACTTAGCCAAGAAATTTATGAACTCAACTTAGTACCAGAGGTCTAGGTTGTGGTCCAATACACGATTTTCGCTAGACGAAGAGTCATTGAGTGTTTCGTTACGTGATTTTCGAGGCATCAAATCTCGAACCGTGACGAAAATAAAACTACAAGTAGAATTAAATTAAACATTCAGATAATGCAATTTAAAATCAAACAACACCTCGACTAGAACAAATTGAAAGACAATGCAAACATGTGTTGTTAAAGATTTGTTACAAATGGAGAAAGGGTTCGGGGTATTGTTTCGAACGAAATATAAACGATCCAAAGTACATAGACTAGGTCGACACTCATAAACGACCCTCAAGTGACAATGCAGCTCTCACACGCTCCCCCACCTCGAGCGACAGTTAGCGAAGACATGAAAAAGAAATCTAAAATGCAGTGAGTAAAAAAGTACTCGGTAAGTAGCCTACTTGTAGGCTCTCATCGCATCTAGTTCCTGGTAGGTTTCCACGAGCTTTTCTCTAGGCTCTAGGAAGTTTGGGCTTAACTCTATAGTTTGGCTGACCTTCTGAGGAGGCTTTCAACGGTGTCGTGGTCTAGTTGGTTATCACATTAGTCTAACACACTGAAGGTCTCCAGTTCAAGTATGGGCGACGCCATCTTTGCAATTTTTATTTTTATTTTTTTTACAACGGGCGACGCCATCTTTGCAATTTTTATTTTTATTTTTTTTACAACTTTTAGTTTGTCTAGTAGTGGCCTTATAATTTTTGTGTTTTATCATATGGACAATGTGTACGAGGAGGGATAAATTCCTTTTTTTTACAACTTTTAGTTTGTCTAGTAGTGGCCTTATAATTTTTGTGTTTTATCATATGGACAATGTGTACGAGGAGGGATAAATTCCTTCACAGTCCATGGCCATTTTTTTTTTTTTTTTTTTTTTTACCACTTTTAGTTTGTCTAGTAGTGGCCTTATAATTTTTGTGTTTTATCATATGGACAATGTGTACGAGGAGGGATAAATTCCTTTTTTTTACAACTTTTAGTTTGTCTAGTAGTGGCCTTATAATTTTTGTGTTTTATCATATGGACAATGTGTACGAGGAGGGATAAATTCCTTTTTTTTACAACTTTTAGTTTGTCTAGTAGTGGCCTTATAATTTTTGTGTTTTATCATATGGACAATGTGTACGAGGAGGGATAAATTCCTTCACAGTCCATGGCCATTTTTTTTTTTTTTTTTTTTTTACCACTTTTAGTTTGTCTAGTAGTGGCCTTATAATTTTTGTGTTTTATCATATGGACAATGTGTACGAGGAGGGATAAATTCCTTTTTTTTACAACTTTTAGTTTGTCTAGTAGTGGCCTTATAATTTTTGTGTTTTATCATATGGACAATGTGTACGAGGAGGGATAAATTCCTTTTTTTTACAACTTTTAGTTTGTCTAGTAGTGGCCTTATAATTTTTGTGTTTTATCATATGGACAATGTGTACGAGGAGGGATAAATTCCTTCACAGTCCATGGCCATTTTTTTTTTTTTTTTTTACCACTTTTAGTTTGTCTAGTAGTGGCCTTATAATTTTTGTGTTTTATCATATGGACAATGTGTACGAGGAGGGATAAATTCCTTCACAATCCATGGCTTGTGGCCTCAGAAGGGAAGAAACTCGGGAACTAACTGCCTGGGCACCTCATTCGTTTATAAACAGGTAAAACCCAAACATTCATTTATTTTAGTTTAGTTTAATAGACGTGCAAATTATAATTAGTTCATTATGTTGGGATTATAGTAGTTAAGGGTGTAAAAAATAATAATTTTCTTGTTTCATGTTCTTTTCATCTTCAAATTGTAACTTGTACAAGTGAACCAATAGACTAAAGAAGAGGGATGTTAATTCCGAAACTGAATATTCTCCATATTACAAGCATTTTCATCTTTAAATAGAGGTGCATAGTAATGCTATAATTGACATTCACTATGTCATTCTCAAACACGAGTCTTCCCATGTGTCATTTTGCTTCCAATAGCTAAATCAAAACTTTTTGACCACTTTTAGTTTGTCTAGTAGTAACCTTATAATTTTTGTATTTTTATCCAGACATTATAATTATATAAAAGGAGAGTTTCTCATTATTTTTCTAATTTTTTTTTAATGAATTTTAATGATTTAATATGAATTTATATAAATTTATAATGAATTATTTTTAATATGATCCAATACAAAGATTTTAAATAAAATTTAAAACAGAAGTTTTGTGTTTTATTGTAATAATTAAACCAAAATTTTTTTATTTTATTTAATAATTAATGTGGGAAGATAACTGATATCTATTGAATTTATTTATAATTTATAATTTAAATTTGTTATTTCAATTATACCTTTTTTATATATATAGATCAAATTCAAATCATGTCTTAAGTATATTTTGTTGTTTAGTCTTTTTTTAATAATATTTGGTTATTTTTAGTTTCTTTTACATTATTATTTTTAATCAATTTTAAATATATATATAGATTACATTATTTTGTTTAGTTTCTTTTATAATATTTTATTATTTTTAGTTTTTTTTATATTATTTTATTTAATTTTTTTTTAATATATCTTAAATTTCTTTTTTAGTATATAAAAAAAAATTAATATCGTAATAGGTGAGGAGTTAATTTATATAGATGAAGTCAATCTAATACACTTACAATAATTTCATTTAACATATTTTATTAATTTTAGTTTTTTTATATTATTTTATAGTCCATAGTTAGTACATTCTTTTACTTTTGTTATTTTGTTTAGGTTGTTTTATAATATTTTATTATTTTTAGTTTATTTTATAGCTAATATCGTAATACATTTTTCTTTTTATTATTTTGTTTCGTTATATTTTTTAAAAAAAAATTAATATATTTAAGTTTCTTTTCTAGTATATATATATCTATAGTAGGTAGGTGAAGCGAATTTAATACGGTTGAAATGGTTAAAGGGAAAATGTAATTTAATAATAAACTTGAAGAAAGCAAAATGGTATGGATAATTTAATACACTTAAAATATTGATTTTTTTTATGTACTTAAAAAGAAATTTAAAATATATTTTAAAAATTTTAAATAAAAAAAAATATATTATAAAAGAAACTAAAGAAAATAATGTATTAAGATATTAATTTTTTTTATTTTTAATATACTCACAATGAAATTTAAAATTTATTTAAAAAATATAATAGAAAAGAAACTAAAGATAATAAAATATTATAAAAGAAACTAAACAGATAATAGTAATAATAATATTTCTATAGGATTGAAATAGAAAATTTAAATTAAAAAGTTATAAATAAATTTAATATAGTTTATTTATGCAAATGACCTACTATCTATTCCCATTAATTATTATAATAAAAATACACAAATTTTATTTAAAATCTTTAAGGATGATAATAAATATTAATAAATATTAAAACTAACCTCATAAATTTATATCAATTTATATTAATTCATCAAAATTCATAAAAAAAATAAAAGAACTTAAACCTCGATCAAGAATTAGAAACTCTCTTGTATAATTTATTTTTTAAAAAAAGTTTGTCAACTTACAGTCTATTATATCATATAAATTTATCCATAAGATTTGTATTTACTTGAAAAATGGCTAACTAAATTTAAAAAGAAAGAAACTATTTTAGTCTTTTATATTTTATAAAAGAAAAAATAATGTCTAACCCCTCAAATTTTATAGATAACTATTTGTAAATAATTAATTGCACTATACCATTTTTTTTAAAGGGAGTATCAATTAGCATCATTTATTGGTCCAAAAAATTTGAAGGATAATTAAATATTAAAAATTCTATTGTAACTTTTTTTTTTAATATTTCCCATTCAATATTTCACTATTTCAAATTTTTTTTTGCACAAATACTTGTAAATGGCTGGATGAAGTCTATTGAATACTCAATGTTTTCCATTACTGGCCATATTTAATAACCTAATAATTAAAAAAATGAGAGCAATTACTTACAAAACAATAAATCTAAATAATATTTTTTTAGAATAATAAAATTATTTAAAAAAACATAAAATTAGTATATTTTTCATTTTATTTATTATTAGCAATAAATTGCAAGCTGTGTGACATATTTTACACGAGGGAGTTGGGACGGACTTCTATTTTTCCCATTTTATTATTATTATTATTATTATTCTTTTTTAAATTATTCTATGCATTTATTTTGAAATCAAGAATAAAATCTATAAATTTTTTTTATATATAATCAGAGTATTGATTAGAGGAATTTTAACACAAAATAAAATAATTTATTAAGCTGTTGAGATTTAAAATTAATATAAAATTTATGCAAACAAAATGGAATTTAGTATACTAATTTTTCAAAATATTTATTTATTAATTATTTTTATATATAGATCAATCATTTATAAAAAAAAAATATTTATGAAACTTATAAAAAATTGAAGATAGTTATATTGTTTGAGCGTTGTAAACTTATAAAACAAGCATTGTTTCAGGTTGTAAACGACAAACACTTACCAAATTAACATGTTAAACTTTAAAAAAAAATATTTATTTACTATGATATTGTTTCAGCGTTAAATTTATGATTTTGATTAATGGAACTAATCTAATAATGAGAATGACGATGGATTTCCAAATTTTGATAATGCTCATAATAGGACAAATCCACGGGACAAATCCACATCATAGGTTGTTTGGATTCTCAAACATTTCTGAAAATATTGAAATTCGTCAGGATTTGAGATCCCTCCGTTCATGACATTAAATTTTCTCCATTCATACCAGTATAGATTTACTCGTTGTTCTATTCACTTAATTCGTAAATACATATATAAGCAATTTATACCTATAATAGTATTTTATATAAAAAAATCTTACAAAATTTTTATTAACAGATGTCCTTTGCAAATAAGTTATTTTTGTAAAAGTAATTTTAGCACACATGTATCAAATTTCTCCAACCAAAACTTTAAAAATGATTTTTATTTTGACACACAAAATATCACTTTTCTACTCATTATCGGTATAACTGCGTCTTTAAATTAATATATTCTCTAAAATAAATATATTTGAGTATAAAATAGATTTCAAATAAATGTCTTTAATTTTGTCACAAAAAATGTTTATATAAGGAAGTAATATGAATTTTTTTTTTAAAAAAAACATAAAGTACAATCATTTTCACATAATTGTTATGTGAGCTTATGAGTTGCATGGACTATGTCTTCCAATTGGCCATAAAATTAAAATGCATGGGCATTGGATGTCTGGACCAGTGAATTGAGCCATGAAATTAAAGTTCAAATGGCAATACTTCTCGACAAGTGGATTGAGCCATAAAATTAAAGCTAGACCAATTCATGGGCTAGCCATTACCATTTTACTCATGTGCTTGAGCTTATTGTGATCATGAGATTGAGCTTTGAATGTTTGGACCATTTCGTGGCTAGCCATTAGTATGATTATTATGAGACCCGTTAATTAAAAAGTTACTATAATTCATTCAATTATATTTTATATAAAATTAATATAATAACATATTATTTAGAAATTGCAATTAAAAAAAGAATTGGAAATATATTACAAAATATTTATAGTGGAAGAGTATTTTAAATATTTTTTAAATCCACATGTATTTAGAATAAAGAATAGATAGAATTGTTGTTTTGAGTTGTCTTTCATACGCAGACTAATTCGTTGGGTTATACTGAATTGAGCTGCTTTCATGCCCAGACCTATTCGTTGGGTTCTACCTTTTATTTGTTTAAATGTTATCCAATGGGGTTAATTTGGTATTCATGCCTAGCTACTTGTGTTAAGTAGCTTCAGGCTAAATATAGTAAATTTGGTATTCATGCTAGAGATCTATGATTAATTATTTGGTTATTTTGTAGCATATAATTCTTTTTTGATTCACAATTAATCTACTGGTGGTAAAACAAAATTAAAACTATCAGTTAGTCAAGCAACAAATTTAAACAAACTATTCGTACAACAAACTTAAAATCATTTGTTAGTAAAATAACAAATTTAAAATCTACTGTTCATAGAATAAACTTAAAATCTCATGTTACTAGAATAAACTTAAAATCACATGTTCTAACAACAAACTGAAAATCACTAATTTGTAGATCAAACATAAAATGACTTGTTCTTAGAACGAACTTAAATTCCCTATACATAGAACAAACTTAAAATCTATGTTCTTAGAACAAACTCAAAATCCTCAAATAAACTTAAAATAGGAGTTGTGTTGGTAGAACAAACTTAAATTCCCTATTCATAGAACAAATTTAAAATCTATGTTCTTAGAACAAACTCAAAATCCTAGCACAAACTTAAAATACTGAGTTCTGTTTGTAGAACAAACTTAAAATCTCTTATTCTTATAACAAACTTAAATTTCCTATTCATAGAACAAACTTAAAATCTATGTTCTCACGACAAATTCAAAATCCTAGAACAAACTTAAAATCTATATTCTTAGAACAAACTCAAAATCCTAGAACAAACTTAAAATAAGAGTTCTGTTTGTAGAACAAACTTAAAATCTACTGTTCTTAAAACAAAAGTAAAATTTCCCGTTAACAATATTATTTCCTCCTTGTATGGAGAACAAACTTTTCACGAAAAAATAGCTTCAAACATGTCTTGATTTCCATTGGTATGAGGTATAATTAAAGAATACATATCCATTGGTGTGAGGCCTCTTGAGAAGTCCAAAGCAAAGCCATGAGAGGTTGACATACAAGTTTACGCTCAAAGTGGACAATATCATACCATACCATTGTGGAGAGTTCATATAAAACAAAAAAACATAGAAATATGGGCTATTTATAAAATACAAAATAGTAAAAATGTGTATTTACACTTCACTTGGTCGCAAAGCCATGAGAGATTGACATGAAATCTCAAAGTGAATAATATCATACCATTATGGAGTAATGAGATCTCAAAGTGAATAATATCATACCATTGTGGAGTAATGAAAGATTAAATGACTAGTTCATAAATTTCATGAGAGCTCAAAGTGGACAATACAATTGTGGAGTAATGAAAGATTCAATGACTAGTTCATAAATTTCTCTAATTCAAGCATATAACGTACATTTCTTCAATAAAAGTCCAAACAATTAATTACAAGCTCAATGTGTGTTCGAGGGCACGGTTCTAAGGCTTATCAAGCAAAAAGGCTCTTAAATTTTGTCGTAGAGGCCTAAAATAAATCAATGTGTATTCGAGGGTACGGTTCCCAGGCTTATCAAGCTCAAAGGCTCTTAAACTTTCTCGTATAGGTCTAAAATGAATCTGAATTATAAAAATAAAAATAAAGATAAAAATTGCAAAGATGGGGTCGCCCCGACTTGGGCTGGAGACCTTCAGTGTGTTAGATTGACGTGATAACCAACTACACCACGACATTGGAAGCCTCCCAAGAAGGTCAACCAAACTATAGAGTTAAGCCCAAACTTCCTAGAACCTAGAGAAAAGCCGGTGGAAACGTACCAGGAACTGGATGCGATGAGAGCCTACTAGTAATCTACTTACCGAGTACTTTTTTACTCACTGCATTTTAGATTTCTTTTTGAGGTCTTCGCCAACTGTCGCTCGAGGTGGGAGAGCGTTTGAGAGTTGCATTGTCACTTGAGGATCGTTTATGAGTGTCGACCCGGTCTGTGTACTTTGGGTCTTTTATATTTTGTTCGAAACAGTACCTCAAACCCTTTCTTTGTTTGTAACAAACCTTTAACAACACATGTTTGCATTGCCTTTCAATTTGTTCTAGTCGAGATATTGTTTGATTTTAAATTGCATTATCTGAATGTTTAATTTAATTTTACTTTTAGTTTTATTTTTCTTTCTTTTTTTATTTTCGTCACGGTTTGAGATTTCAAGCTTCGAAAATCACGTAACGAAACACTCAATGACTCTTGGTCTAGCGAAAATAGTTTGTAACAGTCGGTTGGACCAATCAACCTAGACCTCTGATACTAAGTTTAGTTCATAAATTTGTTGGCTAAATCAAGCATAGAACGTGCTCACAATCATTCCACCCTAGTCCTTGTTGATTCGTACACGTATTTCTTCCATAAAAGTCCAAATAGTTAATTACATGTACAATGTGTGCTCGAGGGCACGGTTCTTGGCCTTATCAAGCTCTAAGGCTCTTAAACTTTGTCGTAGTGGTCTAAAATGAATCATTGTGTATTTGAGGGCATGGTTCCCGGGCTTATCAAGCTCTAAGGCTCTTAAACTTTCTCGTAAAGGTCTAAAATGAATCCAGATATAAATATAAAAGTAAAAATTACAAATATGGCATTGCCCAAAATTGAACCAGAGACCTATAGTGTATTAGACTGACGTGATAACTAACTATACCACAACACCATTAGAAACCTCCCTGAAAGGTCAGCCAAACTATAAAGTTAAGCCTAAACTTTCTAGAGCCTAGAGAAAAGCCC
Organism: Cucurbita pepo subsp. pepo; assembly: GCF_057944985.1. Taxonomy (NCBI): domain Eukaryota; kingdom Viridiplantae; phylum Streptophyta; class Magnoliopsida; order Cucurbitales; family Cucurbitaceae; genus Cucurbita; species Cucurbita pepo. The sequence continues at coordinate 11,752,730 of NC_141808.1, forward strand.
GTGGAAACCTACCAGGAACTAGATGATGAGAGCCTATAAGTAGTCTGCTTATTGAGTACTTTTTTACTCACTGCATTTTAGATTTCTTTTTCAGGTCTTCGCCAACTGTCGCTTGAGGTGGGGGAGCGTTTGAGAGCTGCATTGTCACTTGAAGGTCGTTTATGAGTGTCGACTCGGTCTGTGTACTTTGGGTCTTTTATATTTTGTTCGAAATAGTACCTCGAACTCTTTCTCCATATGTAACCAACCTTTAACAACACATGTTTTCATTGTCTTTCAATTTGTTTCAGTCGAGGTGTTGTTTGAATTTAAATTGCATTATCTGAATGTTTAATTTAATTTAATTTTACTTCTAGTTTTGTTTTGTTCTCTTTTTATCATTTTCGTTAGTTTAAAATGTTAGGGTCGCACAACAACGCACACACTCGATCTAGATGAACACAAAGAACAGAAGAGAGAAAATGCAAAGAGAACTCTAGCTAAAGAAATTTGTATGGATGATTTCAAGTATGTACAGCAAGAGAGAATACAGAGAATAGAAAGTTACTTTTCAAAGATATGCGGATATATATATATAGCTTTAATAGATTTAGCCATCTACTATATATAGCTATTTACTATATATAGTTTTACCAGATTTAACCATCTACTATATATGGCTATTTGCCATATATAGCTTTACCGGATATAGCTTTACCAAATATAGCTTTATTGAAAATAGCTTTATTGAAAATAACCGTTCATAAGCTATAAATAAGCAACAGGCTCCATAAGCTATAGATAAGTAGCAGACTCCATAACCTAACAATTCTCCCACTTGGAGACTGATCTAGTCAACCAAGGATTTCATTCTCAAACGGCCATGAGCATCTTCATGGCATCATATCAATTGAGGCTTTGCACTTTCTCAATATTCCAACGTCAACACATTTTGTTAACATGTTTGTTGGATTCTTTGCACCCTCTATCTTCTCTAAACACATCACCATCTTTCACTAACCTGCAAGTGAAATGGTATCGTCTTATGTGTTTTCTCTTTAAATGATAGATCGGGTTCCTTCGCCAACTGTATGACACTCTGACTATCTCTATAAAGAATATCTTCGTGCTACTTCTTGTCCATTCTTCCAGATAGTCAGTCATCCATATCGCCTTCTTTCCAGCTTCAGCTATTGCCACGTACTCAGCCTCAGTACAATGTATTTTTGAAGCCTAGATGTCCCATCATCCATGGCTTGCTCCTACTTGGTTGTATCCTCCAACTGTAGGGCCTCATCAAAGGGCTCTGGTTCCCTTTCATCAGCAACAGATAGTGTAATGAAGGTACATACATATCTGGTACTCTGATAGTACAGGATGATCTTCTCAACACCGATTCAGGTGTCACTTGCTTTACTGCTTGTTCTTCTACAACAATTTCAGGAGTTTGTTGAGTATTTGCTACAATATCACTAGGTGATTTTCTCCGCAACTCAACCTCAACTCCCACTTGCTTTGTTGTCTTGGAACCTTGTTCCACATCTGGTTCCTCAGCAGTAGTTTTAGGAGTTTCTTGAGTATCTGCTACGAGATCACTAGGTGAGTTTCCCTGCAACTCAAGCTCAACTTCCACTTGCTTCGTGGTCTTGGAACCTTGCTCCACATTTGGTTCCTCAGCAGTAGTCTCAGGAGTTTCATGAGTATCTGCTACAATATCACCAAGTGAGTTTTTCTGCAACTCAAGCTCAACTCCCACTTGCTTCGCCGAACCTTGCTCCACATATGGTTCCATTTCCAACCGCACTTTCTTCAATTCTCTGGCGGTCTTTGTGAAGCTAACTCGTTTCTGCTTGTTCATAACGTAGTTCTCACAACGACCCACGTCAACAGATTTTAGACCTTCTAAAACTCCTTTCGCAGCCAGCCTCTTCATTCCTTTCGCGCTCATATGTTCAAGTATATTGTGCCGTAGACTTGATTTGAAGCACTCTCAGCAACAACAGCTATGTTCATACACCCTACAGTGGTGTATAAGGTTCCAGATTTTGAGCCACGTGCTACCACCGTAGCACCCTTCATAATCTTCCACGAAGTCTTCCCTAACTTTGTTGCATAACCTGTGCTGTCCAACTGACCAATAGTGATCAAGTTCTTTTTTAGACAAGAAATATATCTGACATCCTTTAATGTTCACTGATTTCCTGCCGGAGTTTTTATGCAGACATCTTCTTTTCCTTTAATCTCCAAGTCTTTGTTGTCGGCAAGATACACCTTCTCGAAATTTTCAGACTTGAAATTACAGAACAACTCTTTATTTGGAGACGAATGAAAAGATGCACCTGAATCCAAAATCCAGGATTCAATCAAACTATCCACGCTGAGGATTAGAGCATCCCCAATGTCTTCTGTTGAATTTATAGAATCATCATCATCACCAGATTTGTGATTCTGCTTCCTCCTTGATCTTGTACAACCTGTTCGAAAGTGACCTTTTTCTCCACAATTTTAACACGTTACGTTTGCTCTATTTGGAGATTTTTCTTGGTTCTTTGATTTTGATCGCCCATGTTTGTTTGAGCTCTTTGATTTACTTCTTCCCCTTCGATCAACACTGAGAGCATTGCCTGATGAATCTCTAGTTTCCCGTTTGCGAATACTTTCGCTGAGAACTATATCTCGAATTTCACCAAACTTCATTTTATCAGATCCTCAGGAACTGCTGATTGCGGCAACAATAGTATCCCATGACTCGGGTAAGGATGACATCAAAATCAACGCTTTAATTTCATCTTCGAAATTAATTTCCACCGAACTCAGTTGACTTATGATCATATTGAATTCATTTATATGATAAACAGCAAGTCCACCTTCAGACATCTGTAGATTGAACAATCTCCGCATCAAATACACCTTGTTCATAGCCGATGGTTTTTCATACATATTTGACAGCGCCTTCAATAGATCTGACGTTGTCTTCTCCTTGATAATGTTGAACGCCACGTTTCTAGATAGCGTCAACCGGATCAGCCCCAAGGCTTGTCGATCCTTGAGCTTCCACTGTTCCGTGGTCATGGTATCTGGCTTCACCCCCAACAGAGGTTCGTGAAGTTCTTTCTGGTACAGATAATCTTCAATCTGCATCTTCCAGAAATCGAAATCGGATCCATCGAACTTCTCAATTCCAATCTTTGAACTTTCCATCTTTACAGATCGTAGTGAATTTCGCCTAGCTTTGATACCAGTTGTTAGGGTCGCACAACAACGCACACACTCGATAGATGAACACAAAGAATAGGAGAGAGAAAATGCAAGGATAACTCTGGCTAAAGGAATTTGTATTGATTCAAGTATGTACAGTAGGAGAGAACACAGAGAATAGAAAATTACTTTTCAAAGTTCTATCGCATATATAGTTAAGTTTACTATATATAGCTTTACTAGATTTAGCTATTTACTATATATATAGTTTTACCAGATTTAACTATCTATTACCATATATAGCTTTACCGTAAATAACTGTTCACCAAATATAAATAAGCAGCAGGCTCCCTACCCTAACATAAAAGTATATTTACCCTCCACCAACCACGAGCGGAATGAAATTTACCATCTAACAAATGATTGATATTATTCATATAATAAATATACAAATATATTGTGTTAAAATAGATATTATTTTGGATAAAAAAAATAATAAATTTAATATTACTTTGAATTAAAAAAATATAATATTATTTTGAGTAAAAAAATATTATAAAAATATGTTTTGAGTAAAAATATCAGATGTTTGTTCTAATTGTACATCAAACTTAAATTTTCCTATTAGGGGAACAAATTTAAAATAACTTGTTCCTAAATAAACTTAAAATTATCTTTCATTGCACAAACTAGTTGTTCCTAAATAAACTTAAAATCATTTTTTATTGAACAAACGTAAAATGATCTGTTCGTATAACAACAAACTTAAAATCTCCCGTTCGTGCAACATATTTCGGTGTAACAAATTTAAAATCTCGTCTTGGTTGATACGTATAAATTATTATAATTTTTTTAAATATTAATTTATATTAAGATTTTAAAATTATATGTATAAATTTATATAATATACATGCAAACTAAAAATCCTCTGTTTGTAAAACAACAAGCTTAAAATCACAAGTTAGTAAAATAAGCTAAAAATCACCTATTAATAGATCAAACTTAAAATCACTAGTTCTTAGAACAAATTAAAATCCCTTTGGTACAACCAACTTAAATTTTTTGTTCATACAACAAACTTAAAATTCCTTTCTTAGAACAAACTCAACATCCAAGAACAAATTTAAAATACCAATTCCTAATTTAGCCCCAGCTTCTAGATTTGTCTTTCTTTCTATTAGCTCTGACTTAAGCTAGCTAACAGTTTGCTTCCACCGAAAGATTGTCTTAGTGGTTAGCCTCAAACAAGAGATGCATCAGTCTTTCCTGATGAGGATGAGTCTTTCCGGATTAGGAAGTTTTTGGAAAAGATAATCAGATCCCAACACCCCAGGTAATCACTTCAAAAAGCAAGGACAGCCAGTCAGTTAGAACAAACTTAAAATCTTTGTAGAACAAACTTAAAATCTTTGTAGAACAAACTAAAAATCACATATTCATACAACAAACTTAGAAGCACCTATTCATAAATCAAACTTAAAATTACTTCTGAGTAGAACAAACTTAAAATACCTTTTTCATGGAACAAACTTAAATTCCCTATTCATATAACAAACTTAAAATTAGAACAAACTTAAAATAAGTTCGGTTTCTATAACAAACTTAAAATCTTTGTCCAAAAAACTTTAAAAAAATCCTCTGTTCTTACATCAAACTTAAAATTCACAGTTATTAGAACAAACTTAAAATCCCAATTTTAAAATTACAAGAACTTAAAATTGGTGGTTAACAATATTATTTCCTCCTAGCATCCAGAACAAACTTTTCATGAAAACTTCCTTTTTTATCGCTAACAAACTCTTCATGAAAAAATAGATTGAACAGGTCTTGATTTTTTTCTCTCCTCACAACCACTATAATTGTGGTTTATCTTCTTTTTTTTTTTTTTCTCTCCTCACCATTACAAATCCTAAGTGACTTTATTTTTTCTATTTCTACCCGTGATGTCTCTAATGGTGGTGATTGTGGGCAACCACACTAATGACAGTTAATATCTTTTTTTTCTCTCTCTCTTCACCATTACAAACTTGAAGTGGCTTTAATATTTTTTTTTCTCTCTACTTGTGACTTCTATGATGGCGACGATTGTCGAAAATAATAAACTAGAGCTACTCATATTAATATTGAACTTTTGCTATGAAACAAAACAAAACATAGAAATATGCCCATAGAATCTCCCATCTCAAATCTGAAAAGGGAAGGATGAAAGTGAGAAGGAAGTTGTAGTAAGACTCCAAAAGAATCGGTTGGCATGAGCTGTAGGTGACCCCAAAGATGAGTGAGCACTATGAACCCCATCAATATCAGCAATTCAGCCATTGTGACCTTGCAACAAAATACAAAATAGTTCAAATGTGTATTTACACTCCACTAACTAGCAACAAAATACAAAATAGTTCAAATGTGTATTTACACTCCACTAACCACTCGTGGAATTAAATTCACCACCTAACAAATGATTCATAGTATTCATATAATAAATATATAAATATTTTGGGTAAAAAAAGATATTTTGGATAAAAAAATAATGAACGTATTTTAAGTAAAAAAATCTAATATTATTTTGAGTAAAAAAAAAACATAATAAAAATATGTTTTTGAGTAAAAATATAAGATATTTTGGTAGAACAAACTTAAAATCCACGGTTGGGACAACAAACTCAAATTTCCTTGTTCCTAGAACAAACTTAAAACAATCGGTTTATAAACAACCTAAAATTATCTTTTCATATAAAACAAACTTAAAATCCCTGTTCTTAGACCAACAAACTTAAAATGTCATGTTTGTACAACAAACTTAAAATTGTTAGCAACAAACTTAAAATCCACTGTTCTTACAGCAAACTTAAATTTCAGTGTTGGTATAACAAACTTAAAACAACCTGTTTATAAACAAACTTAAAATCATACGTTCACATAAAAAATTTAAAATTTCTTGTTCGTAGAACAACAAGCTTAAAACCTCCTGTTCATACAATAAACTTAAAATACCATGTTGTAGAACAACAAACTTAAAATCTATGTACAATAAATACACACATTCATTAATATGCTAAAAATGGTTGAGGAGGAGGCTGATTGAGCCATCCTCTGTAAATGCCTATCCCAACTGCATACTTCTTCACCTTTCACTTTCAACATCTTTCCTAAACTTCAAATGGGATGTAACTATATTTTTTCTTGTTTCATTTAGCTAGGATGTAGCTTGATAAGAGTGGTGATGAGAGTTGTAAGGGTAAGCTTATCGCTATGTTCACTATTCATGGATTCTAACCCAACAATTACTCCCTACCTACCTGCAAAAGGCCGGTGTGAAATGAACTTTAGGTGAGATTTTTTGTACAAAAAGATTAGTATAATTTATATATTTTATAGTAGGTAGGTATAAATTATACTATTTTTTTTTAAATACTAATTTATATTAAGATCTTAATATTATATGTATAAATTTATATAAATACTAATTTATACGTAAAATTATTATGATTCAAATAATAATTAAAAAAAAAAATATTATTATAATGGGTTACAAAGAAAATATATCACAGCAACACAGGCTTAGCCATGAGAATGGTCTTAGATTTTAAAATATTGGGAATTCTCATTATAAAGGAAAATCGAGATCTATAATGGACATAGATGAATCGAGGGGAAAATTGAGGGTAGAGAGCATAATTTCCTCTTTTCCAGCGTTTTTCGGCATTACAAGCTTGTGTAAAATGCATTTATGTTTACAAGAATTTGAGAAATGTTAGAGCGTACCAGGACTTGTAAACGGACTTAAATCGAAGAAGAGTCTCCGGCGGAAGACGCCACAGAACCTCCATCGTTAGATCGAGATTATTTCCGACAATTGGGGCCATTAGAGAAGTCAAGAGAAAGAAAAAAAAATCTAGTTAGGGTTTGGAATGGAGAGGAGAGAGAGAAGAATATATGAAGAGTGGTTCTAGGGGTCTTAAAGAGAGAATAATTAAGGTCAGGTTTGAGGATGCATGAAGGGTGAGAAAGGATTGGGTGCAGCCCATCAACCGAGACCAACGAAGGCATCATATCATTTATATTATTATTTTTTTCTTTTAAAATTAAAAAACATAATACTTAGTTTAATTCACACGGCTCAATTTAACATTAAGAAAACGAAAACGAAAAAAACACAGAGAAGTTGTACACTCATATTTATAAAGTGTTTCGAATGAACCAAGAAAAAACGAAAAAAAAAAAAACATAGAGAAGTTATACCCTCGTAATTAAAATGTCTCTAAACTATAGCAAATTTAAAATCATAGAACAAACTTAAAATCCAAAATCCATTTTCTTAGAACAAATTTAAATTTCTCTATTCGTAGAACAAACTTAAAACAATCTATTAATGTTCATACAACAAACTTAAAATCGCCTGTACAACAAATTTAAAATCTCCCTTCATAGAACAAACTTAAAATGTTCATATAACAACAAACTTAGAAATCTCATGTTTGTACAACAAACATAAAATCGCCTGTTCATAAAACAAACGTAAAATCTCATGTTCGTATAACAACAAACTTTTAATGGAGAACAACTAAGGACCGGTTTAGAAAATAAAAATATGTGGGACTGGACCGGGTCAAGAAACCACCCAAATGGACCCTCCCTTTTTATTCTTTTTTATTTTTTTCTATTTTCTTCTTTTCTCGAGAACCTTGTGTCTCCTTTTTTTTTTTTATGTCTTCTTGTCTTGTTTCTCTCACCAGTTCTATGGTTGTCGTATTTTGTCGCCCTTGTTGGTATAGGTCAGAACTCTCGTGGTTTTCTTCATGTTGTTTTCATCTTCATATTGTAGCTTGTACAATTGAACTAGTAGACCAAAGAGGAGGGATGTTAATTCCAGAACTGAATATTCTTCTAATTGCAACCATTTCCATCTTTGGCAGGTCTGTTTTATGTTATTTTTATCTTTAAATTGTAGCTTGTACAAGTGAAACACTTGGATAAAATATTTCACAATAAATAGAGGTGCATAGTAACACCATATCAATCCCAAACACACGAGTCTTCCACTTGTTTGCCTGTGTCATTTTGCTTCCAATAGCTAAATCACAGCTTTTTGACCACTTTTAGTTTGTCAGCATTGGCTTTATAATTTTTGTGCTAGGACAATGTGGAGGAGGAGGGATAAACTCCTTCACAATCCATGGCTTGTGGCTTCAGAAGGGAAGAAACTCGGTAACTAACTGCTGGACACCTCCTTTGTTTATAAACAGGTAAAACTCAAACATTCATTTATTTTAGTTCAATTTATTAGATGTGCAATTGATAGATAGTTCATTATGTTTGGATTATAATAGTTAAGGGTGAAAAAATTAATAATTTTCTTGTTTCATGTTGTCTTCAAATTGTAGCTTGTACAAGTGAACAAGTAGACCAAAGAAGAGGGATGTTCATTTCGAATATTGTTCAGGATTGCAAGCATTTCCGTCTTTAGCAGGTCTATTTCATGTTATTTTCATCTTCAAAGTGTAGCTTGTACAAGCGAAACACTTATATCAAATATTTCACAATAAATAGAGGTGCATAGCAAAGTCATAATAAAAAACATCTCCCACAACACTTTTCACCATACCAATCCCAAACACACGAGTCTTCCCCTGTGTCATTTTGCTTCCAATAGCTAAATCACAGCTTTTTAACAACTTTTAGTTTGTCCAGTAGTGGCCTTATAATTCAATGTGTAAGAGGAGGAATGAATTCCTTCATAATCCATGGCTTGTGGCCTCGTAAGGGAAGAAACTCGGTAACTAACTGTCGGGGCACCTTTTTGTTTATAAACAGGTAAAACTCAAACATTTATTTATTTTAGTTCAGTTTATTAGATGTGCAAATTATAATTAGATCATTATGGTTGGATTATTATAGCGACCCTAAATTTCCATATATCTAGAGTGGCCACTAACGTCTCACGCTCATCTATAATGCGAAAATATAACTCTTACATGAACATCATTTATAACGTAAACTGTGATGTCCCACATTGTTACTCTTCCATATACATTGTTACAGTCCTCCCCATCTCTATGGTCATAAGACTGTGTAGTTTATCTATGTTCAAGACGTCTAACTAAAACATATGATCTTGCTTAGCAAAATCATTTTCACGCATACACTAACATTTAGTAGCTTACTAAAACTATAGCTACTCATTCACAATAACAACCAAGTCAAAACATCATCAATACAACAATTTACATTCACATTCAATCAAGGTAAAACATAACATATTCTACATTTAATATCAATGTAGAATTAAGGCAACAATAATGCAGTAAATTATAACACAATCAATGGTGTAAAAGTCCAATTATGAGTTATATTTTATAATGACCAAGCAATAACAACATACACAACAACGACATTTCATTTTTTTTTTATCTTAAACGAGACATACCTGACGGAGACGGGGCATCAACGGTGGGACCATGGAACATGCCAAGCCTACATCGTAGGCTAGTCTACAAGATCTAAAACCTGGCTCTGATACCAACTGTAACGACCCAAAATTTTCTACTTAATTTAAGGTCGCTACTGTATACATACCATAAACATTGAATGCGGAAGACTTCATTAAAATTCCATAAAACATAACCTTTAACTTAAAAACACAGCCATGGACTTACGTGTTTCGAAAACATCTTTAAAACGACACAACAAAAGACCCAAAATAAAATAAATAAGCGTTTAAGTTTAAAACATCCTATTCTATCCTAAGTCTAAGAAAATGAATACCACTATCCTATGCATGTGCCATGATCTCGAGTTGCGATGCCGTCGTCAGCCGTACAGGAATGCCTTGCCTTAACCTGAAAAATGTAGTAGCACATGGCTTGAGTATTTAAAGAAATACTCAGTAAGTGACCTTACTATCGGCAAGGTTATATTTGATGTTGACACGTGCCCTGTGGTTCTGCACGTGTCGTATATATATTGATATGTGTGAATTGTCTGAGGATCGATATGCTTCCTATATGTTATGTTATGTTATGTTATTATATGTGAATTGTATGACATGAAATACGGTAAATTGCATGATACATAACCCCGCTAGGAATATGTATGATATGTAACAAAATGAGAATGAGAATGACATGTAAGCATGAAAACGTGACACGGGGTTATGTTCATTAAATGATGACTGTAGGACTAGTGGGACCTCATGCATATTGTGTGATCATGCATTTGGGGGGATACCCCTATCCCATCACGAGGGTACGGACGCGTACATCCAAATGGCAGGACAACGATCGTTATGCCCTGCATAGCGCTGCCGTGACGGTTTTAGTTTTAACGGGTCCTGGTGGGCCCCTAGAGCATGCCCACCGGCTAGGGACAGTGGCCCAGCGGTGTGCGAACTAGCTGGTGAGCTCATACTCGCACGTATGGGCTGCGTGTAGAGTATATGGTACACGTCCACGATTACCTGTTAGGATTACACCGTAGGGAAAATGAAACGAAACGAAACGAAAAAGAAACGAAACAAAATGAAACGAAACGAAAGATAGGTCCCATCATTTTATTGCATGTGATTGTTGCATTTAACCCCAATAGTGGGGTCACTTACTGAGTATTTCTTTAAATACTCAAGCCATGTGCTACTACATTTTTCAGGTTAAGGCAAGGCATTCCTGTACGGCTGACGACGGCATCGCAACTCGAGATCATGGCACATGCATAGGATAGTGGTATTCATTTTCTTAGACTTAGGATAGAATAGGATGTTTTAAACTTAAACGCTTATTTATTTTATTTTGGGTCTTTTGTTGTGTCGTTTTAAAGATGTTTTCGAAACACGTAAGTCCATGGCTGTGTTTTTAAGTTAAAGGTTATGTTTTATGGAATTTAAATGAAGTCTTCCGCATTCAATGTTTATGGTATGTATACAGTAGCGACCTTAAATTAAGTAGAAAATTTCGGGTCGTTACATAAACTTCAGAAAACATTTAAAACAACTTGTTCTCTAGGAAACATAGCCATGATCTTACGTGTTTAAATGCAAAATACTAAAATTTAGAGAAAATAAAAACAAATACAAAATAATTTAAAACAATCGAATGCAAAACAACCTATTCTAACTTAAAACTAAGAATTTAAATATGAGTCTACCCTTACAAGTGCCACATTCTTTGCTCGCGATGTCGCCGTTCTCCTTACAAGTGCGTCTTGTCTTGACCTGAAAGATGATGTGGCATACAGCCTGAGTATTTCAAAGAATACTCAATAAGTGGCCCCATTATAGGGGGTCATGCAAATGCAAACACATGCAATCATGATTTAGGGACCTATCTCTAATTATCCTAAGGGGGGCCTCCAGTCTCGGACAAATTGGATGTGTAGTACTTCCCTACACACAACTCACACGTGCGAGTGTGAATCCCCAGGGCGCTCACACACCCCCTGGACACTCTGGTCAAGCTAATCTGTAGTGACGTCCGGAGGTCAGCGGAACCCCAGTGTCATGTGCCTCATGAACACCCTCATCTGTGTGCATTCGCACCTATGTGCATTCGCGCACATCATACAGTGCGCGTCCGCACTCATCATCTCTAGGAAAGTAGCCCTATGCTTATTAACATACAATATGCATGAGGTCCCTCTAAATCCATCATAATTCTCTTCTAACACAACCCTCTAGTCTATCTCTTTGTTACTCTAGGTAACACATACTCGTGGATATTTATATTAATACCATTTTCACGCTCTTAGGGTTGTGTCGTATGTCGATCTAACGACATGATGCAATATGGCACTCATCATCATATAACATGCTCAATATGGAAAACATCATCATATTAAGGTAAACGTCACGCAATCATCATACTCATCATATTGCCACAAAGTGCATCAAACATATCAAGTACGACATTCATCAAAATATATATATATACTCCGCACATCATGAAGTATCGTAACCCACACATCATCATAAGTCATACATCATCATAACTCATATATCGTATCGTACGACATAGTTCATACATCATCATAACTCATACAATTTTTAGCCTATCCTATAGTAAGACCACTTAACTGATTAGCTTATACGGGTGTCACCAATTTATCCTTAATCAAAGTTCGATTTTTCCCTTTGCATCCAAGGCAACTTATATGAATCCATAGCATCAATTTCATGTTCAATTCTCTAACTCTTGCAATGGTTCATGTGCTAAAATTCATGTGAGCATTAAAGACTTTACATGGATAAAGTCTTGGAACGTTATAATATACATCTAAATATATGTACATATTATATATATATATATATATTATATTTATATTAAGATTTTATTTTCTATTTTTTATTTCGAGTGACTACTTTCTTGTCTTATCATATTATTCTTGTACTCTACTTTTTCTCTCCATTTTTGTTCAAGACATTTTCTTGACCAATTTTTAATCGATTCTTACTTAATCAAGATCGTCAAAGGTTAGTTCGAAATCTTCATTTTCGTCGAATCCCAAATCCAAGGCCGTGAAATAAACAAAAGAGTCACCAGGGGCAGCATAATTGGCATCGGAGAAAAAAAAAAGAGTGTAAAGGCGAAATTTGGAGAGAATCAAATACAGAAGCGTAAGTAGTGGAATTATAATTTTGATCACCTATAGAGACATATCTTGATATACAGTTGAAGTCACGTTTGTTGGCTGATCAAGAACCTCAGTGGTTAAGCAGTATTCCCAAATTGGATTTGAAGAATTTTTAATTTCATGTACAACATTTGCTTCTGATTCTTGGATTTTGACTCGGCAATTTGGCTTAATATGGCTTGGCTTTCCACAATGATCACACACCACTTTCACCCGACAATCTCGTTTAAAATGGCCTGGTTTTCCACACCTATAACAGACTTTAAATGGCTTCTTTGACGACTCCTCACTTCTGAATTGATTCCCATTGCTTGATGAAGGCTTTGAATGAAAATTCTGTCTCCTTTGATCTTTGACATACAACACATCTTCTGACTTTGGTGAAAACTCGTTGCTGTTAGTCATTTGCTTAATCAAGGCTTCCTGATTCGAAAGAAGATTCTCCAGTTCAATTAGGCTGATTTGCCCACCCTTGTATTGAGGAAGAAAATGGCATAAACTCTTTCCGTAATCCACAAATAAGATAACGCCGTAATCGAGCATCACTCACTGGCTCCTCAGCATCTAATTCTGAAATTTCGGAACACAGATTTTTCACTTTCAAAAAATATTCTTCAACAGAAAAATTATCTTGAGTTACCATAGCTAGTTCATTCTCTAGAAATTGTAGTCGAGCGGTATTTTTCTTAGTGAACAACTTTTGAAGTGTATCCCATACTTGCTTTGGTGACTTTAAATCACGAAGATGATCAATATACTCCTTGCTAATCAAAGTTCGCAAGGTAAATAAGGTTTTTCCGCATTTGATCTTCCATTGTTGGCATAATTTTGCATTCTGTGGAGTATCGGCTAGAATTTGTGTGTCATCACCTTCAATTAAATCCAACAAATCTTGCCCTTGTAGATAAGCTTCCATGCATAACTTCCCATAACTATAGTTATTGCCAGCCAGCTTTTCCTTAGCTATACCCATAGAAGCAGTCCCACCATTCATCTCGTTGAGTAATAATATCAACCTGTACCAACTTGGCTCTGATACCAACTGTCACAATATCTCACGCTCAAAGGTGTGAATAAATATGAAATTATTATTACTCAAAGAGGGTAATACAGAGACAACTGAAATAATGAACTGCTGTGGCTTGTGTTTTACTAAGCCGAGGGCTCCTATTTAAACAAAAATAAATCCTATAAATAGCTCCTACAAAAACTCTACTAAAATAAACTATTCCTCGGCTTAACAACTTGACTAATTCCATCTAAAATAAGTTTCACTAATTTTGATAACCACCCGCAGATATTGTCCTCTTTTGGCTTTCCCTTTCGGGCATCCCCTCAAGGCTTTAAAACGCGTCTTCTAGGGGAAGGTTTCCACACCCTTATAAATGGTGGTTTGTTCTCAATTGTTGAGGACTATTGGGAGAGAGTCCCATATTTGTTAATTTAGTGGAAGATCATGGGTTTATAAGTGAGGAATACTGTCTCCATTGGGATGAGGCCATTTGTGGAAGCCCAAAGCAAACCCATGAGAGCTTATGCTCAAAGTGGACAATATCATACCATTGTGGAGAGTCGTGATTCCTAACATGGTATCAGAGCCATGCCCTAAACTTAACCAATGTCGATAAAATCCTCAAAAGTGACTTAAGTGTCGAACAAAGGGTGTACTTTGTTCGAGGGCTCCAGAGAAAGGAGTCGAGCCTCGATTGAGGGGAGGCTTGTAGTGTACTTTGTTCGAGGGTTCGAGGGCTCTAGAGAAAGGAGTCGAACCTCGATTAAGGGAAGGCTTGTAGTGTACTTTGTTCGAGGGGAGGATTGTTGAGGACTATTGGGAGTGAGTCCCATATTGGTTAATTTAGTGAAAGATCATGGATTTATAAGTGAGGAATACTGTCTCCATTGGGATGAGGTCTTTTGGGGATGCCCAAAGCAAAGCCATGAGAGCTTATGCTCAAAGTGGACAATATCATACCATTGTGGGTTGTTGGTATTTTTTTTTTCTTTTTTAGTTTAGAGAAAATTATTATCTTAATTATTTAATAATAATAATAATAATATATATTTTTTTTGGTCGTTACATTATCTCGGGGTATTTTTCTCTTATTTCGAAAGTCTCAAACTCTTGTACTAGCTCGGGGTATTTTTCTCTTATTTCGTCCTCACGCTCCCACGTGGCTTCCTCGCTGTGGTGATTCAACCACAGTACCTTAACGAACGCAATATTCCTGTTGCGTAAAGTTTTTACTTCTCTAGCTAAGATTTTTACTAGTTTTTCCTCGTAGCTCATATCTTCATTGAGTTAGAATGGTTCGTAGTCTATTTCGTTGATAGGGTCCATAATGTACTTCCTCAGCATCGACACATGAAATACATTGTGTACTCTTGAGTGGGCTGGAGGTAGGGCTAACTTATACGCTACTGGACCAACTCGCTCTAGGATCTCGAATGGTCTAATGAATTTAGGACTTAACTTGCCCTTATGTCTGAACCTCAAGACACCTTTCATAGGTGTCACCTTGAGGAATACTAGGTCTCCTATCTCAAACTCCAGGCTTCTATGCCTTACATTGGCGTAGCTTTTCTGTCTACTTTGAATGGTAAAGCATCCTCGCTCGAATTTTCTAGACAGCCTCATTGGTGATTCAAACCAGCTCGGGTCCTACTAACTCTCTCTCACCTACTTCGTCCCAACATATTCGGGACCTACACCGTTTTCCGTATAGGGCCTCAAACGGTGCCAATTCCAATAGTTGCTTGGAAGCTGTTATTATGCGAGAATTCCATCAAGTGGAGTTTGGAATCCCAACTTTCCTTAAAATCTAGTACTCAAGTGCATAACATGTCCTCTAGAATTTGGTTTAAACACTTCGTTTGTCCATCTGTTTGGGGGTGGAAGGCGGTACTAAAGTCGAGGCAGGTACCTAGTGCTTTTTGAAGTCCGCGCCAAAACGCTGACGTAAAGCGTGAATCCCAATCGACACTATAGACACCGGGACTCCATGTAGTCTTACTATTTCTTTGACATGCAGTTGTGCCCAATTGTCAACTGTATATGTAGCTTTCCTAGGTAGGAAGTGTGCCGATTTCGTCAACTTATCGACAACTACCCAGATCACTGTATATGCTTTGTGCGTTTTGGATAATCCTACTATGAAGTCCATCGCTATGTTTTCCCATTTCCACTCTGGTATGCTTAGGGGCTGCAACAACCCCGCCGCCTTTTTTCTAGGAGCTTTCACTTGTTGACAAACTAAGCACTTGCTCACAAACTCGGCCATGTTCCTCTTCATGCTCTTCTATCAGAAATAATTTTTCCATTGAAAATAAAACACATAAATTTAGTCTAAGAAATAAATTTTTGCATGATGTTGTTTGTTTCTCATGTGGTAAGTTTGGACATAAAGATTATTCATGTTACTTATATAAATACAATGTCTTTAATATGAATGCAAACATGAAATGGATTCCTAAATGTGTGAAGACTAACTTTCTAGGACCCAAACAAGTATCGGTACCAAAAGGTCAATTTTGAATATCTTTGTTTTTAGGTTTGTTTGAAAGCCTCCAAGAAAAAATAAGTGGTACTTGGACAGTGGTTGCTCAAGACACATGACGGGTAATCAATCCAAGTTTGTGAATCTTTCCAAGAAGAAGGTGGCTTAGTAACCTTTGGTGATAACAAGAAGGGTAAAATAATTGGTAAGGGTACTATAGGTAATGACTCTTTTACTTTCATCGAAAATGTATTGTTAGTTGATGGTTTAAAGCATGACTTACTTAGCATTAGTCAATTATGTGATAAAGGTTTTAGAGTTGTATTTGATAAGAATAATTGAATAATTGAATAATTGAAAATGCTAGTGATAGAAAAGTTTTGTTTGTAGGAAATAGAGATGATAATGTGTATAGTTTGACCGAACCACTCTAAAACTACGGTGTCATTTTTTCTAACTCTTTTCTATTTAATTTCAAAATTATTATTGTGATTTATTGCATGTTCTACTTGATTATTGTTTGACTTCGTACAAGTGCGCCTTGCCTTTACCTGAAAAATGATGTGGCACACGGCCTGAGTATTTCAAAGAATACTCATAAGTGGCCCCACTATAGGGGACCATGCAAATGCAAACACATGCAATCATGATTTAAGGACCTATCTCTAATCATCTTAGGGGTGGCCTCCAGTCTCGGACAAATTGGATGTGTAGTACTTCCCTACACACGACTCACACGTGCGAGTGTGAATCCCCAGGGCGCTTGCACACCCCCTGGACCCTCTGGTCAAGCTAATCTGTAGCGACGTCCGGAGGTCAGCGGAACCCCATAGTGTCATGCACCTCATGAACACCCTCATCTGTGTGCTTTCGCACCTGTGCGCATACGCGCTCATCATACGGTGTGCGTCCGCACTCATCATCTCTAGGGGAAGTAGCCCTATGCTTATGAACATACAATATGCATGAGGTCCCTCTAAATCCATCATAACGTCTCTTCTGACACAACCCTATAGTCTCATCTCTTTGTTACTCTAGGTAACACATACTCGTGGATATTTATATTAATATCATTTTCACGCTCTTAGGGTTGTGTCCTATGTCGATTTAAGGACATGATGCAATATGGCACTCATCATCATATAGCATGCTCAATATGGAAAACATCATCATATTAAGGTAAACGTCACGCAATCATCATACTCATCATATTGCCACAAAGTGCATCAAACATATCAAGTACGACATTCATCAATATATATATATACTGAGCACATCATCAGGTATCATAACCCACACATCATCATAAGTCATACATCATCATAACTCATATACCGCATCGTACGACATAGTTTATACAACATCATAACTCATACAATTTTTAGCCTATCCTATAGTAAGGCCACTTACCTGGTTGGCCTTAGCCGAAGTATTCCCTAATTTAATTAACATAAGCTCCCGTTCCTCGTGAGCTGCTCCAAAGGTTGCTAGAGTTCGCTTCATATCGAACCGTTCGTCACCTTTCGTTAGCATTTCACATTTTAATTAATAATCCAACTAACAATGTGAAATACAGCTCTAAAACGATCTCAGTAAAAATCGAATTCCACGTTTTCATTGTTTCTAAATTTTGGTTGGATAGTAAAACTTAAATTGAAAATATGTCAATATTATTTCATGGTGCTTCAATCATTCAATCCAACTATGGTTTGTTATAATATTATATTCTCTTGTTACAAATAATAATAATTTCTCACCTCTTCCATTTTCCTTCTCCCTGATATACCACTCTTGTCTTCTCCTCCCTAATATGACTATCAATTGACAGAAGCCATTTCAATCTTTTTTTTTTTTCTCTTCTCTTTCCTAAAAACTACTCTCATTAATAGAAGCCATTTTCTATTCTATTTTCTTCTATCTTTCTTCTCTTCCCTAAAAACTAAACTGAAGCTATTTTCAATCTATTCTATTTTCTCCTCTCTCTCAAATGACTGTCAAGAAGTCATTTTCAATCTATTTTAATTTTCCTCAGTAAAAATGCTTATGCATCATCAATTATGATTTTCTTCTCTCTCCTAACAATGATGATTCAGATGCAATTCACAAAGCCATTTTCAATCAATTTTGATTTTCTATCCGATATCAAAAAATCTAAATAATTGAAAAGGAGATCTAACGTAACTTTTCTATCTCTGGCAAAAGATAAAAGAAAAGGAGATCTAACTTACCGATTACTTTTCCATCTCTTTCCATTCCTATTAAATCTGCTTGAAGTGAAGGCCATCTCCAATTCTTCTCTCCCAAAATATGTGATCTTTCGTCTGTTTCTTTCTCTCATTTTTCCATTCTCAAAATCTGCCATTTTTTGTTTCTGTTTCGTTTTTTTTTTTTTTTTTTGTCAGATCATTTTGCAGTTGTAGGAGGTGTCGGGGAGATATTTGGGGAAGGTGGAGAGAGAGAGTGATAATTTTTTTTATTCTTATTATTATCTCTTTTTTTTTTCTTTTAGTTTTTTTTTCGGGTCGTTACATTATCTAACCCTAAAAAGAACTTTCGTCCTCGAAAGTCTCAAACTCTTGTACTAGCTCGGGGTATTTTTCTCTTATTTCGTCGTCACTCTCCCACATGGTTTCCTCGCTGTGGTGATTCCGCCCCAGTACCTCAACGAACGCAATATTCCTGTTGCGTATGGTTTTTACTTCTCTAGCTAAGATTTTTACTAGTTTTTTCTCGTAGCTCAGATCTTCATTGAGTTGGAGTGGTTCGTAGTCTATTTCGTGGATAGGGTCCATAATGTACTTCCTCAGCCTCAACATGTGAAATACATCGTGTACTCCTAAGTGGGCTAGAGGTAGGGCTAACTTATACGCTACTCGACCAACTCGCTCTAGGATCTCGAATGGTCCAATGAATTTAGGACTTAACTTGTCCTTACGTCTGAACCTCAAGACACCTTTCATAAGTGTCACCTTGAGGAATATTGGGTCTCCTATCTCAAACTCCAGGCTTCTATGCCTTACATTGGCGTAGCTTTTCTGTCTACTTTGAACGGTACGCATCCTCGCTCGAATTTTCTAGACAGCCTCATTGGTGAGTCAAACTATCTCGGGTCCTACTAACTCTCTCTCGCCTACTTCGTCCCAACATAGTGGGAACCTACACCATTTTCCATACAAAGCCTCAAACGGTGCCATTCCAATAGTTGCTTGGAAGCTATTATTATACGAGAATTCCATCAGGTGGAGTTTGGAATCCCAACTTCCCTTAAAATCTAGTACTCAAGCGCATAACATGTCCTCTAGAATTTTGTTTAAACACTCCGTTTGTCCATCTGTTTAGGGGTGAAAGGCGGTACTAAAGTTGAGGCGGGTACCCAGCGCTTTTTGAAGTTTGAGCTAGAACATTGATGTAAAGCGTGGGTCCCGATCCGACACTATAGATACTGGGACTCCATGTAGTCTTACTACTTCTTTCACATACAGCTTTGCCCAATTGTCAATTGGATATGTAGCTTTCCCAGGTAGGAAGTGTGCCGACTTGGTCAACCTATCGACAACTACCCGATCATTGTATAGCCTTTAAGCGTTTTGGGTAATCCTACTATGAAGTCCATTGCTATGCTTTCCCACTTCCACCCTAGTATGCTTAGGGGCTGCAACAACCCCGCTGCCTTTTATCTAGGAGCTTTCACTTGTTGATAAACTAAGCACTTGCTCACAAACTCGGCCACATCCCTCTTCATGCTCTTCCATCGAAAGTGTTGTTTTAAATTCATCTTTGTATCTTCTTGGTGCATGACAAATGGCGAGTTGTGACCTTCGTTAGTATTTCTTTCCTTAGCTCCTCTATTGTCGAGACATATAGGCGTCCCTGATACAATAGCCCTTCATCTGAGGTCTTTGAGAATCCATTACTAGACTCTCAGCTAGCTGGCTTAAGACTTTCTGTAGGTTTGGATCCTCTCGTTGGGAGGTAACCATTTTTTGCCTAAGTGTAGGTTGCACTGTAAGTCGGGCCAGTTGTGCCATGACTCTCTCGGTCGCTACAACTATGTTGGCTCCCTCAAAATTTCTTTGTACCCTTACTTCCCTCGTAATGAGGGCCGAAGAGTGGGCCACCTTTCTACTCAAAGCGTCTGCGACCACATTTGCTTTTCCAGGGTGGTACTGGATATCTACATCGTAGTCCTTCACCAATTCTAACCACCTTCTCTGTATCATATTTAACTCTTTCTGGGTGAAGAAATATTTAAAATCTCGTGGTCGGTTAAACTTTGAATTTCCTCTCCATACAGGTAGTGTCACCAAATTTTCAGCGTGAACACTACAGCGGCCAACTCCAGATCGTGGGTAGGGTAATTATCTTTGTATTCTTTTAGTTGACGGGACGCGTATGCAACAACTTTAACGTGTTGCATTAACACACATCCTAGTCCACTCTTTGAAGGCATCACTTTAGATTACGTACTCTTCTGAGATCTTGGGAACCGTGAATACTGGGATGGTTATCAATCTCTATTTTAGGTTTTGGAAGCTTGCCTCACAAGCATCATTTCATATAAATGGTACCCCTTTTCTCGTTAGCTGTGTCAAAGGCGAGGCTATTCTAGCGAAGTCCTACATGAATCTTCGATAGTATCTCGCTAGTCCAAAGAAACTCTGTACTGATGTTACCGAAGTTGGGCGTTCCTACTTCGTGACCGCTTTGACCTTAGTAGGACCTACGGATACTCCACCCTTTGTCGCCACGTATCGTAAGAAAGAGACTTATCGTAACCAAAATTCACACTTTGAGAACTTGGCATACAACTTGTTCTCTCTTAGGGTGGCTAGGACTTTTTTAGAGGTTTTCCTGGTGTTCCAAGTCTGTTTTTGAGTACACTAGGATGTCATCAATGAGCACGATCACAAAAGTGTCTAGATAGTCCTTGAACACTCAGTTCATTAACTCCATTAACACAGCTAAAGCATTGGTGAGGCTAAATGACATACCACGAACTTATAGCGATCATACCTTGTCCTAAATGCTGTCTTTGGTGCGTCTTTTTCTTTACTCTCTATTTAATGATAACCTGACCGCAGGTCTATCTTAGAAAATATTGTTGCTCTCTTAGTTGATAGAATAAGTTTTCTATTCTAGGCAGAGGGTATTTGTTCTTTATGGTTCTCTTATTTAACTCTCTGTAATCGATGCACAAACGCATCGATCCATCTTTCTTCTGAACAAACAACACTGGCGCACCCTAGGGGAATATGCTAGGTCGAATGAACCTTTTATCCCGTAAGTCTTGTAATTGCACCTTGAGTTCTTTCAAGTTTGCTAGCGCCATGCGATAGGGTGCTTTAGAAATAGGCCCAGTTTCCCGCTCGAGTTCGATGATGAAGTCGACTGCTTAGGAAGGGGGTATTCCCGGTAGGTCATCCGGATACACATTTGGGAACTCATTTACGATGGACATGTTTTCTAGAGTCTTTTCTTTTCCTCTTACATCTACGACACATGCTAATATAGTTCAACCGCCTTGTTGGATTAATCTCTTTGCTTTCATCATCGAGACTACCTTTGGGGTAGCCCCGGCATTTGTGCCTTTAAATTTAAAGCTAGGTCCCACCGATGGTGAGAATATCACTTTTTTTTTTTTTTTTTTTTTTTGCGACATTCTATAATAGCATGAGTTGCAGCTAGTCAATCCATGCCTAGTACTACGTCGAAGTCGGTCATCTTTACTACTATTAGGACTACACTTAGAGTTTGGTCGGCTACTATTGCTTGGTCATTCTTTACTCTATCCTTAGTTACTACGTCTACCCTCTCAGGGGCTGCTTTCCGACCATACATACAATAAGGGTTCTAATTCAAACCCTGTCTCTGATCCCTCTCGAGGTGGGCTCTCTTCAGCCTCACCTCGTCCTCTATCTCTAATAGGAGTTCGTCCCCTTCCTCGTCTTACTCTTTCGCATGGTCTAAGCAGCATGGTTCTAGAAACCAAGATAGCATCTCTTAAGTCTAAGGCTCATTACCTATGAAATTATGCTATGCATCACATCTACTAAGTTCACATCATATTGCAAACAAAATCACTCAGCACACATCACATCACATCATTAACAGAAGCCATTTTCTATTCTATTTTCTTCTATCATTAACATCACATCAAATCATTAACAGAAGCCATTTTCTATTCTATTTTCTTCTATCATTAACATCACATCACATCATTAACTAAACGAAAGCTATTTTCAATTTATTATGTTTTCTCCTCTCTCCCAAATGACTGTCCAATTCGAGAAGTCATTTTCAATCTATTTTAATTTTCCTAAGTAAAAATGCTTATGCATCCATCAATTATGATTTTCTTCTCCCTACTACAAATGATGATTCAGATGCAATTCGCCATTTAATGATGATTCAGATGCAATTCACAAAGCCATTTTCAATCAATTTTGATTTTATATCCGATATCAAAAAATCTAAATAATTGAAAAGAAGATCTAACGTAACTTTTCTATCTCTGGCAAAAGATAGAAGAAAAGAAGATCTAACTTACCGATTACTTTGCCCTCTTTCCATTCCTATTAAATCTGCTTAAAGTGATTACGTTTCTATCTCTTTCCATTCCTATTAAATATGGTAAAGTGAAGGTATCTCCAATTTCTCTCCCAAAATCTCCCAAAATCTGTGATCTTTCCTCCCTGATTTTTCCTCAAAATCTGCCATTTTTTTGTTTCTGTTTCTGTTTTTTTTTTTTTTTATAGATCATTTTGCAGTTGTAGGAGGGAGGTGTCAGGGAGATAGGAAGGTGGAGAGAGAGAGAGAGTGATAATTTACTTTTTCTTTTTTCTTTTCTTGTTTTTTAATTATTATTTACTTATTCTTATTATTATCTCTCTTTTTTTTTTCTTTTTTTTTTTACTAACTTCTTGCATAGTATTTGATTCCTGTTCTTTGAGTAATTTAATTAACTCATTTTTTCACAACAATCATGCTCAAGAAATTTAATTTTATCAATTAATGCAGTTTTCTCATCACAATCAAATACATGTTTTTTTACCGGGTATATCAAATTTTACAACATTATGATTATTCTCTTTTAATGTTTTTTACCGGGTATATCAAATTTTACAACATTATGATTATTCTCTTTTAAGCAAGAAATTTCATTTAATAAATACTTATTTTTAATAATTGAAGCCTTATATTTATTTTGAAGCATAAGATACTTTGAAGTTTTTCAAAATCAAGTTGCATCTCCTCAACAACTTTAAATAATTCATCATAAGATGAGATTCAAGAATTACCTGTCTTCTTCATCCTCTTTGTTACCGTGAGCCATGACTTCATCCTCTTTGTCACCGTGAGCCATGAAGCAAAAATTTGAGTTAGTTCAAGAGTTTTCCAAATTTCATATACTAAACAAGACATAGATACTCTGTTAAATTAATCACTACTTAGGGCACAACAAAGACAATGTAGAGCACTAGCATTAAATACATTTATTTTATATCATGCTCATCAAATTCATTCTCTCATTTAAGCTCCTCAATATTATAAACAATTTTTATTGGAATATAAGGGCCTTTACTAACATTTAAGCAAATAAATTTTCATTCTAGCTCTCCTCGAATATAAGGGCCTTTACTAAGATTTAAGTAAATAAATTTTCATTCTAGCTCTCCAATACGTATAATTTGTTCCATCAAAATAAGGAGGTCTAGAAGTTGAAACCGTTTTCAACACAGATTTGCCATAAGTTCTTAAAAATAAAGTTTATATAAAAAAAATCAATAAGAGCAACGGCTCTGATAATTGTTGGATCCTATAACAACCTAGAGGGGTGAATAGGGTTTCAACAATATAATTATTAATTTTTTTTAATAACAATAAAACTTGATACCATGCAATACCATAGAATAAAACTTAACAATAATTTAAATAGGAAAAGGGTTAGAAAATATAACACCGTAGTTTTACAACTTAACAATAACTTAACAACTTAACAATATTACAACTCCCCAAGTGCCTCTTGAAAATTTGAATGACTCTTTACTCGGATCAAAGCCCAACCGCTACACCGCTCCTTTTACGAGTTCAAGAGCAAACTCAATTCTTTCCACGGCTCAGGATCAAACCGGTACACCGCTCTTTTTACGAGTTCAAGAGCAAATTCAATCCTTTCCACGGCTCAGGATCAAATCGGTACAATTGTCTGAAACTTTATAAAAACACACCACACACCACAACTCTCTGAAGGAGTGGATTTACAATTTTCTCAAGAAATAAAATTGGAAGCTTGTGAGAGAGCAACAATGGAGGCTTTTAAAAAAAAGTTTTAGATCGAGGAAACTATGAAACTATGGGAGTTATGTATTGTGTTCTATGATCTGTGTGTTGTGTTCTGAAGAAAAATATGAAAAATATACAGCTCTCTCAGAATAGAATAAACAAGAAATAAAATTGGAAGTTTGGGAGATAGTAACAATGGAAGCTTTTAAAAAAAAAGTTTAAGATCGAGGAAACTATGAAACTATGGGAGTTGTGTATTGTGTTCTATGCTCTGTGTGTTGTGTTCTATGCTCTGTGTGTTGTGTTCTGAAAAATATGAAGAGATGATAGTTTAAAGAGTGATCAAGTCCTAAAAATAAGAATTGATACGGACCACTAAAACATGAACGAAACTTTAACTACTAACACTAATATTTATTTATTTTTAAATTTATCATAAAAAATTATAGACCACATGTTTCATTTAACTATATATATATAACTATATAACTATATATATATATATATATATATATATATTATTTTAAATAAATATTAAAAAAAATTAAATTCATTTTTATTATATATATTATACATATTTAAATGTAATAATATAATAAAAAAATGTTAATGAAAATAATGGAATAGTTTTATAAATCTAATTGAAATCATTAAAATGTAATTGAAATAATTTTATAATTCAAATATTTTTCTCTCTGAAAACTAGTAGTTTTCGTAATTAAAATCATTATAAATGTAATTGAAATAATTTTCTTTCTTAACCTAAAACTTTGATTCTTACTCTACCAAAGTTATAAATGTCATACTTTTATTGGTCCATGATGTCAATTTTGCCGCTGGTTCATGATGTCAATTTTGTCACCACATTATCACGTGAGGTATCTTGTTTTGACTGAAACTTCTTCGTTTTATCTCTAATTTGAGTGAACTAAAAAAGACGTTAAAATCGTTATTTCTAACCTTACACTGTGGACAAAATACATAAAATTGTTAATAATTGAAGATAGGTCTGTTATCATCAAAACATCAATTAATTAATTTGAGATTAAGGGCCAAAAAGCCAATACAATGTGTGTTCGAGGGCACGGTTAAGTCTGTTATCATCAAAACATCAATTAATTAATTTGAGATTAAGGGCCAAAAAGCCAATACAATGTGTGTTCGAGGGCACGGTTCTTGGGCTAATCAAGCTCTAAGGCTCTTAAACTTTCTCGTAGAGGTCTAAAATGAATCCAGATGATATATATAAATATAAAAATAAAAATTTCAAAAATGGCATCGCCTAGACTTGAACTAGAGACCTTCAGTGTGTTAGATTGATGTGATAATCAAATACACTATGACACCGTTGGAAGTTTCCCCATAAGGTCAGCCAAACTATAGAGTTAAGCCCATGTTGGGTTTTATGTCCTAAAACTCATAGTTTGTAAACAAAAACATATTCTATTTTCAATAAAGTTATTATTGATGTTTATTCAGTAACGATTGTTATCGAATAAAGTGAATTTTACGACAATTAATCTAAATCCAATAAACTAAGAACACTCTAGCTATAGTATGATTACTTGAACTATATGTAGAGACATAAGAGTGAATCAAGTTCAAGTATATAGTCAAAATGATCTATAGCACAGGGATAAGGCTGAGTACCTTATCCTGGAGACACTATGGATGCGGCCCACTTTCTATATGATATAAACAATGTGATCACTAAATTGTACATGTGGAGACATGTGAGTGGGGGCATCCTATGCAATGAGTATTGCATAAGATCGGACCATGAAGAAAATCACTCTTACTTTATAATGCCGTTTACTGTTGAGACTGGTTTTTTCATTCGATGACCTTGGTAACTCGACATTAATCATGAGATAACTATGAACTCCTGTTTATTCGGAATTATTCTTAGATTTGCATGGGTGAAAGTGGCTCAAGTTTGCCGACTCAATAAGCCTCCCATTTCAGGGTTAAGACTGGGTGAATAGCTGGGAACATAGGGTGCAAGATAGAACTCACTCCTACCCGCTTTTAGGGATAGTAGAGAGGTTGTTCTCTTAAGTACTGACTCCAAGTCTTGAACAAGGGGCCCCACCCTCTCATTGGCTCGAGAGGGATTCGGTTTGGTGGTTGAACCACAAACCAATTGTTCATTAGAGGATCAGTGGGACTTAAGGAACAAGAAGTAACTTTAGGGGTAAAACGGTAAATTGACCCAACTCTAGTTACGAACAACCTGTGAAGGATCGACTTGCTAATCATGGTTATATCAAATGGACAAAAATATATCTATAGTGAGGGGAGTGCAACTACTAGGCTAAAGTGGAGTGTCCTAGTAGTTAACGAATGTTGGTTAACTGGGTTAATGAGTTTAGCCGGTTAATCTCGGATCATTGGAGCCCATGATCTATAGGTCCATTAGGTCCCCTTGCTAGCTCATATCGGACTAAACCTTAGAATAGTGTGACGAGTGAGTTCGAAGTGTTCGAATTCAAATTAGGGAATATGCACTACATATATACGATATATTTAACCGCATTTTTGTTTTAATTACGAATTAAACAAAATTTGAAATTAATTATTTAAATTAATTATTGAATTATAATGGAATATTGAGTGTTAATATATGGTTTAACAAAACTTGCATGTTTGCCACATAATCCCACAAATTTGAGTGGAATTTTGAGTACTAAAATTTGGTTTAACCAAACTTGCATGTTTGCCAAATAAACCCCACAAATTTGAGTGGAATTTTAAGTGTCAAAATTGGGTTAACTCAAACTTGCATGCTTGCCACATAATCCCACAAATTTGAGTGGAATTTTAAGTGTCAACATTTGGTAATATCAAATTTGCATGAACATGCAAATATGACTCTATAAATAGAGTGATGTAAATCCTTCTTGAAAAACTTTGAGAAAATCTCTCAAAACTCTCTCATTGCATATACAAAATTCCTATCAAGTTTAGTTACTCACCGGATTCCACAATCCCGTTTTAAGGCCGTAGAATAGTAGGGAAGACACTAGTGGTGGTTCGAAACCGGTTCATGAGGAAAAATGAATTTGAACTACAAAAGGTTAGTATTCAAACTCATTCGGTTTTAATGTTTTTGAGCATGATAGCTAATTTACTATAATTGATGTACTTAGAGTGCCTAAGATCCAAATTGCTTCCGCACGCGTTATAGTAACACAATCAATTGGTATCAGAGCAAGTTTTAGGCACTTTATTTACATTAATTTGAGCATGGTGGGTACCATCTCATGAATGAAATTTTGTGGTTGCTAAAGTAGATGTTTATGGTTTTGGCATTTTTTTTTCTTTATGCTTCCATTTGATACAATTACTATAATTGGCCTAATGTGTATGGGCTTTAATGAGTGAAGAAAGATCTATAATTTTTATGGAGTCCTTGGAGTCCATTTTAGGTTGTAATTGATCGATAATGGAAACAAAAGCAAGCTGAACCAAAGAAGATGGAAGAGGCGGTTTGGGTGTTTTTCTGCTGGTTGGGATCCGGTTCAACATTTTTAAGGGTTGGTTTGACTGGTTCGTGATCCTCGGGAGCGGTTCACGTTAATTTCAAATTATTAATGTAATAATTAGTTAATTGCTTGCTTTAAGATGCCAAAACCAGTCCACTTTAGTGTGTTTAATTAATTATGCATTGTGAATGTATGTTTTAATTAAATAGAAAATGTATATGCATAAAGTATGTCATATAGATTTAAAATCCCACCATAGGCTAAGCATGTTTCATGCATTACAAGTATGTTATAAGTGTTATAACGTAAAGTATGCATGTTTAGGGTTCCATGAGTGATAGATATAAATTGTTATATTATTGCATGGAATGGATGATTATATAATTGTTATATAAAGCATGTTAGATGCATATTATAGGTTATTTTCAACGTCATAAAACGAGATAGACGTTAAAATCTATAACACAGATAAATGCATGCTCACTTAAGGTTAACAACCAAGCACGATCAATTTTAATAGTTAAAATAGGTCGATATTTTGTGAAACTGCAGTTATAAGAAAGCTCACTTGGCACGATCTTGTCTAAGGCCAGAGGTACTTAAGTTGACGGTTTACGGAACACCTGCTACCTGGGGATCAGGTCAGTACTTGAGCTTAGTTAGCCCAGTTTATAAGCATGCGTGAGTGATGTAAGAATTTTTTTTTTTAAATGAAAAATCACCTAGACATCATAGGTAAAAATCCAGTATAAATGTTATACTTGGAAAAATCACCTAGACTTAGGTTATATTTAATTAGCCGGAATATACCTAAGTATACCCAACCATCTAAAATACATAATGGGAGGAAAAAGGTATATGAGATACATCGTTTTCTTTTTACGCTCTCTGGAAAATTCACACCGTGAGATTCATGCTCGGTCTCGTGTCGCCCTGGGAGCGGCCTCCATTTGGAAGGTATTTGCACGAGTCAATAACAATGTGAATAGATAAAGTATTTATAGTAAGTGAGAGAAGGAAGTATATCAACACATCCAATGGTCTCCACCACTAGGTTGCACCGTGAGATTCTCATGTTCTGTCTGCATGTTGCCCTAGAGCAACTACCCATTCGGAGGGTCGTAACATGTAAGGACCGGGTTGACTCGATGGCTCTAAAAGGCGGGTAAATTTTTCCTTCTTGATAAAACCATTAAAATTTAAAACAGAATTTACATTATAATCAAAATAGTGTGCAAAACAACATAATAGTTAAAAAAACATAATAAGGAATAGACGCAAAACATTTTAAAACAAAGGTATGAGAACGACGGGTGAGGTTAGTCTATGGCACCTGCTCCAGAGTCCGCTCCCGACCTTGACCAGCTCCTTATCACCTGGAAAAAAAATGGAGAATAAGGAATGAGTACAAGACTCAGTAAGTAGCCTACTTGTAGGCTCTTAATCGTGTCCTTGATATGTTCGGGCACCACATTCTTTGTTCTTACTTGTTCTTGATCTTGTTCTTGTTGTTAGTACTTAGGCCCTTTTAATTCTTATTCTTGACTTGGGGTTCTTATCTTGATCTTTCTTGATGACCTTGGTCCTTGAATCCTAAAACCTTGGTTTTCCTTTAAGGCCTTAGTACTATGGTTTTTGGTTCTTAGTCCTTTGTTCCAGGTTCTTGTCCTTAGAACTAGGATCTTGATCCTTGTTCTATTCCTTGATCTTTCTCTTGTTCTTGGTACTTTCTTGGTTCTTGTTTTGTTCTTGATTCGTTCTCCAAAACACTCCCCCTAGGATTTACGGCACTAGACATGTACCTGACAATCTTGTGTCCAAGGCTTCATGCGTTCCAAGCGACATAGTCTTACCGCATCTTAGGGCTTGCCCTTCGATACGGTCTGCTTAATCCTATGCCCAAGGCTTCATGCGTTCCAAGCGGCATAGTCTGAAAAACCTACATCCAAGGCTTCTTACGTTCTAAGTGATGTAGTCTTAATACTGCATCAAGGGCTTGCCCTATAATACAGTCTGCTTAACATACGTTCAAGGCTTTATGCATTCCAAGCAGCGTAGTCTAAGTCATGAGAATGCTATACCGTGGGAGGTCTTAGAAGGTTCTTGATTCGTGGCTAAGGTAACGTACTCTCTTCTTGTTCCTTCGTGACTTTAGACTACTCCCTTTAATAGACCATAAAGGTCACTTGCTCGGTGCATACTTAAACATGGCATCTTGCAAGTCTGTAGGGCATCTCTTCTAGGTGAGGAAAACTTGAGGCATGACATCCTGCAAAGGAAACATGGTGCAGGGCATCCCACCTAGAAGAGGAATTCTTGGGCACCGCTTGGTGGGAGGTCATGGGTAACTTTGGACATGACTAGAGTATTACCTAGCATTCTTGAGTTCCTTGTGTTTGGGAACCTTGGTCCCTCGTCCTTGAGTGGTACCTAACATTCTTCTTACTTGGGTAGTTGTAAAGCTTGTGTGTTATTGTTCTTGGTTCTTAATCTTGTAAGTTTCTAAGGTCCTTGATTTCTTGAGGTATAAGTTGTAACTTGTATTTGTAACCATATGAACTCATCTTAGTGTGAGTTGTTCTAGAAGGTCATAGATTCCTAGGGAATTCTTTAGAGTGTTCTAGAAGAGTCTAGAGTCTTGTGGCGTTTCCTTTAGGTGGTTCTTGGGTCCTAACTTGGTTTAGGTACCAAACTTGCTCCAATCAACTTGAAACCTCAAACTTATCTTCATGCCCTTCATAATCGACCTTATAAGAAGTAGCGAATCATTTGAAGCACGTATAGACCTTGAAATCTCTTAAGTAGTCCTAGGAGCATTTTGGTCATTTTACACCTAATTCTTGGTTTTGCTACTTAACGTGTTCCAATGGCTTTTCAAACTTCACCAAATCATCAAACATCATAAAATAAGATCTACTTCAGGGTTTCATAGCATTTGGAGGTCATCTAGGTCATGAACCGTAGGTAGATGTCCTTAGGGGCATTATAGTCATTTTGCACCATTTCTTGGTTTACCTACTTGTCCTTATCCCATGACTACCAAACTTACCTCAACATGCTATAGTATCCTCAACATTAAAATTTCATAGGCAGCGGAGTTCATCTAGTGGGTTATTTTAACGTTACCTAAATCTCGAGAAATTTGTTCGGTTCAAGGTCTTAACTTACAGTTCCTAGGGTTTTTTCTTTCATATATCCTAATTTCATACTTGGTTTAGAGTTCATATGGAAGTCCAAGCGATTCCTACAAGCATTTCTTAACAAAATGTCCAAGGTGGCTACTTACCTCGTTATCAACGTTCGGGACCGTTTCTCTTGAGCTTTCGGTACCCGAATTACTTCAACTTTCCTTTCACAAACTCCTTATTGTGTCTACTTTCTGGAACCATAGAGTTTTTCATGAGAACCAGTCTGGAAGGGAGTTAAAATAGAGAAAAACTGAGGGAAGGTCGAGTTTTGGGTTGACATGGCCGGTTCAACTGAACCGACCACGTCATCGTCTTCTTCCTCCAGACGGGAAGAAGACGCGCGCAACCGTTCGCGCCGCCATCTGTAACTCGCCCTCCCCAGCTCCTATCATGCCGTTTCACCCCTCGATTCCTTCAAGAAACTTAAAGAGGGTGTTAGAAAAAGAGCTAGGGATAGATTTTGTACCTTTTCTTGGATTGTAGCCTAAGACATTTGCTTCCAAAGTTCGTCCAAAATATGATTTCTCGCCAGAGTAAAAACAGAGGATTTCTTATTGGGTAGCCAATTCTAGGGGCTTTCGAAGCTCAATTTCTTCACGAAACCTCTTCCTTATTCTTCCTTCAAGATATAAAGGAATTGGTTTGGAGGAACAACTTTGAGTGTGGGATCTTAATTTCGAGAAACCACTCTCGGTCTGCAAGTTACCCGACACCTTTGATTTTCAATCTCTTGGATATCTTGTTCTACGACGTTTCAGCTCTCTATTCCTTCATAGAACTTGTGGGTAATCGTGTTTAGAAGCTATAGGAACAAGTTTGAAAGGAAATGGTGGAGAATTTCTCTCGCATTTAGAAGAAACCCAAGAGTAGGAGACCCAAAATCTAAACACTTATTGCCAACGACTGGGATCTCGAACTTGCTCGATTCTTGTTCCAAACGATTGCCACAACTTCAGAATTTATAGGCGAAACTTAAACCGACATTGGGAA
Source organism: Cucurbita pepo subsp. pepo (assembly GCF_057944985.1). Taxonomy (NCBI): domain Eukaryota; kingdom Viridiplantae; phylum Streptophyta; class Magnoliopsida; order Cucurbitales; family Cucurbitaceae; genus Cucurbita; species Cucurbita pepo. The sequence goes on from NC_141808.1 coordinate 11,784,965, forward strand.
CTCCGGAATCGTCGTGAATTGTGAGTTGAATTTTCAGGAAAATCCGTCGGAAATATCTACTCTGATCAGAGACTCACCGACTTTGGTTTTAAATCCTAGCCGTTGGATGTGATGATCTGTCCATCTTCTAGATCATATCCAATTTTAGGGAAGATCTAACTGTTGATATTTGAGTTTTGAGAGATTTTGCTCAGATAGTCACGGTAGATGCTCTGATTCTGATCAGAGGGGCATTTTCGTAATTATCCATTCTTCCAGGGGTATTATGGTAATTTTTCACTTTCCGAATATTTTAATATTATTTTCCTGAAAAATCCATAATTTTTCTAAAAATCCTTCATCTCATGTTGATCATTCTTTTATTCTTGAGCATCTTGAAATTCCTTCTAGATAAGGAACTAAAAATCTGGAAAGATCCTTAATAATTGAAAAAATGACATTTTTGCCCTTTTCACTTACTTTTACTTTCCAATCCTTTTTCCATAGGTCTTAAACTCCTTAACATTACTTGTTAGGGTATAAGAATAACTTGCTTGAGATCATCATCCTTGATTAATCCTTACTTCCTCCCCTTTTGATCATTTGGGTCTTACATGGGCGGCTTATTTTAGTTGGATCTAATTCCTTTCATTTTTGGGGTGTTACATAACATGAGAGTCGGAACAACGCAAACTCCAGAAATGGATAGGATTTCTTAGGTCCATTCCCAACTTTGGCTTTTTCATTCGATAGCATTGTTGGAGCCGATCTCTAAGGTCTGAAAATGGCGGGTCACACTTACAATGAATTACTAAGAGTTAGTATATTCTTGACCAAAGTGGCGACGACTAAAACACTATAGGAATAAGAGTTATTATGGGATTAGTGTTTAAGTCAAGAATGTCTTGGTTTAGTGACGGAGTGATTGACTGTCCATCAGTAGCAATTGCTCTAACTCACTAAAGTATCGTTGCAAATTAATAATTTTGGGTACATTATTACATTTGCTAAACTTGATTGGATTAAAAAGAATTAAGTCAATTCACTAATAGAATTTGCTAAAGTATCGTTGCAATTGCTCTAACTCACTAAAGTATCGTTGCAAATTAATAATTTTGGGTACATTATTACATTTGCTAAACTTGATTGGATTAAAAAGGATTAAGTCAATTCACTAATAGAATTTGTTTTAAATCTCAACATGTTAAGCTCAATAGTACAATTACTCGCTTCTGAGAAATTAAACGGCGACAATTACGCAACTTGGAAATCAAACCTAAACACAATACGTGTAATTGATGATTGAAAATTTGTTTTAACTGAGGAATGTCCTCCAAAACCCATCTCAAATGCAAACTGAACAGTTCGGGATGCATCAAATGCCAGCATATCTGATGTTTTGGCTAAGAAACACGATGTTATGGGTACTGCTAAAGAGATTATGGAATCTCTAAAAAGGGATGTTTGGACAACCATCCTTCTCCCTTAGACATGACGCCATAAAATACGTTTACAATTGCCGTATGAAAGAAGAGACCTCAGGTAGAGAACATGTACTGGACGTGATGGTCCATTTTAATGTGGCAGAAGTAAATGGAGCTGTCATTGATGAGAAGAATCAAATCAGTTTTATCATGGAGTCTCTTCCGAAGAGCTTCTTCCAGTTCCGCACAAATGCGATGATGAACAAGATAGAATATAACTTGACTGCTCTTGACAATGAGCTACAAACTTATCAGTCCCTCTTAACGAACAAGGGACAAATAGGAGAAACAAATGTTGTTGTCTCTAAGAAATTACTACGAGGAAAATCAACTTCTAAAAATGTTTTGTTAAAGAAGGAGGGTAAGGGGAAAAAAGATTCCTACTGACCACAAACACAAGGTTCAAAAAGCAGATAAAGGAAAATGTTTCCATTGCAACGAAAACAGGCATTGGAAGAGAAACTGCCCAAAATACCTTGTAGAGAAGAAAGGCGAAAAGGCACAACAAAGTAAATTTGATTTACTAGTTGTAGAAATATGTTTAGTAGAGTATGATCACTCAACCTAGATACTGGATTCAGGGGCCACTAATCATATTTGTTCTTTTTTTTTTTCAGGAAACTAGTTCCTAGAGAATGCTTGCGGAAGGCAAGATAACACTTAGGATTGAAACAGAAGATGTTGTCTCAACAAGATCAGTAGGAAATTTAAAGTTGTGTTTTTTTTGGAGATAGATTCATTATATTAGATAATGTACTTTTTGTTCCTGGAATAAAAAGAAATCTAATATCTATCTTTTTTTTATTAGAACAATTCTATGATGAGTTTCACTCAACTACCTGATTCGTTTTGGAGATATGCAGTGGAGACTGCTACATACATTTTGAACATGGTTCCTTCAGAGTGTTTCAAAAACGCATTATGAGTTATGGAGAGGGCGTAAAGGTAGTTTACGTTACTTCAGGATGTGGGGATGCCCAGCACATGTGTTGGTGCAAAACCCTAAGAAAATAGAACGTCATTCAAAATTATGCCTATTCATAGGATAACCCCAAAGAGACGAAAGGTGGTCTATTTTATGACCCTCAAGAAAACAGAGTGTTTGTATCAACAAACGCTATTCTTAGAGGAAGACCACGTAAGAAATCATCAACCTCGCAACAAACTAGTATTGAGTGAGATTTCTAAAGAAGTTACTGATAAAAACAAAAAGAGTTGTTGATCAGGCTGGTCCTTCAACAAGAGTTGTTGATGGAGCTGGCACTTCTGGTCAATCACATCCTTCTCAAAAGTTGAGAATGCCTCGACGTAGTGGGAGGGTTATAACTCAACCCGATCGTTACTTGGGTTTGCAGAAACACAGGTCATCATACCTGATGATGGCGTTGAGGATCCATTGACTTATAAACAAGCAATGAATGATGAAGATATAGATCAGTGGATCAAAGCGATGAATCTTGAAATGGAGTCAATGTACTTCAATTCAGTTTGGGAACTTGTAGATCAACCAGATGGGGTAAAACTTATTGGTTGCAAATGGATCTACAAGAGGAAACGAGACCAAGCCAGTAAGGTACAGACCTTTAAAGCTCGACTTTTAGCAAAGGGTTGTACCCAAAGAGAGGAGTGGACTATGAAGAAACCTTCTCTTCTATTGCTATACTTAAACAGATTAGAATACTCTTTTCCATTGCCACATTTTATGATTATGAAATTTGGCAAATGGATGTCAAGACAGCCTTTCTAAACGGAAATCTTGAGGAGAGTATCTATATGGCTCAACCAGAGGGGTTCATTGAACAGGATCACGAGCAAAAGGTTTGCAAGCTTAAAAGATCCATTTATGGGTTGAAGCAAGCATCTCGATCTTGGAATATAAGGTTTGATACTGCGATCAAATCTTATGACTTTAAACAAAATGTTGACGAACCTTGTGTTTACAAGAAGATAGTCAATTCTACAGTAGTTTTCCTGGTGTTGTACGTTGACGATATCCTACTCATTGGGAACGATGTGGGATTTCTAACTGACATTAAGTATTGGCTAATGACACAATACCAAATAAAACATTTGGGAGAGACTAAGTTTGTTCTTGGAATCCAAATTGTTCGGAATCGTAAGAACTAAACACTAGCATTGTCTCATGCATCGTATATCGAAAAAATGTTGGTTCGATATAAGATGCAAGACTCCAAGAAAGGATTATTACCTTTCAGGCATGGAGTTCATTTGTCGAAGGAACAAAGTCCTAAGACACCTCAAGAAATTGAATATATGAGACATATTCCCTATGTATCAGGAGTCGGTAGTCTGATGTATGCCATGTTGTGTACCTGACCCGACATATGCTATGCTGTGGGAATTGTAAGCAGATATCAGTCCAATCCGGGACATGCTCATTGGACTGCCGTTAAAAATATCCTCAAGTACCTTAGGAGAACGAGGGACTATATGATAATGTACGGCACTAAGGATCTGATCCTTACAGGATACACTGACTCAGATTTTCAGACCGATATCAATTTGAGGAAATCGACATCGGGATCTGTTTTCACTTTGAACGGAGGAGCAATAATATGGATAAGTATAAGGCAAGGTTGCATTGCTGATTCCACCATGGAAGCTGAGTATGTTGCTGCTTGTGAAGTAGCGAAAGAATCAGTATGGCTTAGGAAGTTCTTAACTGATTTGGAAGTCGTTCCAAATATGCATCTGCCTATAACTCTTTATTGTGATAACAGTGGAACAATTGCAAATTCTAAAGAACCAAGAAGCCATAAGCGAGGAAAACATATTGAGCGCAAATATCATCTCATAAGGGAGATCGTGCAACGAGGAGATGTGATCGTCACACAGATAGCTTCTGAGGACAACATTGCTGATCCATTTACAAAGCCCCTCACGGCTAAAGTGTTTGAAGGGCACCTAGTGAGTCTAGGACTATGAGTTATGTAATCTAGAGCAAGTGGGAGAAAATGCATTGGTATGTGATGCCTAGTTCATTGTATTTATGTCTTTCTCTCTACTCAACATTATAAAATCTCACTAGAGTTTTAGTCCAAATGGAAGTTTGTTGGGTTTTATGTCCTAAAACTCATAGTTTGTAAACAAAAACATATTCTGTTTTCAATAAAATTATTATTGATGTTTATTCAGTAAAGATTGTTATTGAATAAAGTGAATGTTACGATCATTAGTATAAATTCAATAAACTAAGAACACTCTGGCTATAGAATGATTACTTGAACTATATGTAGAGACATAAGAGTGGATCAAGTTCAAGTATAAAGTCAACATTATCTATAGTACAGGGATAAGGCTGAGTACCTTATTCTGGGGACACTATGGATGCGGCCCACTTTTGTATATGATATAAACAATGTGATCACTAAATTGTACATGTGGAGACATGTGAGTGGGGGCATCCTATGCAATGAGTATTGCATAAGATCGAACCATGAAGAAAACCACTCTCACTTTATAATGTTGTTTACTATTGAGACTAATTTTTTCATTCGATGATCTAGGTAACTCGATCTTAATCCTGAGCTAACTATGAACTCCTGTTTATTTGGAATTATTCTTAGATTTGCATGGGTGAGAAAGTGGCTCGAGTTTGCCGACTCAATAAGCCTCCCATTTCAGGGGTAAGACTGGGTGAATAGCTAGGGACATAGGGTCTAAGATGGAATTCACTCCTACCCACTTCTAGGGATAGTAGAGAGGTTGTTCCCTTAAGTACTAACTCCAAGTCTTGAACAAGGGGCCCCACCCTCTCATTGTTCCGAGAGGGATTCGGTTTAGTGGTTGGACCACAAACCAATTGTTCATTAGAGGATCAGTGGGACTTAAGGAACAAGAAGTAACTTTAGGGGTAAAATGGTAAATTAACCCAGCTCTAGTTACGAACAACCTGTGAAGGATCGACTTACTAATCATGGTTATATCAAATGGACAGAAATATATCTATAGTGAGGGGAGTGCAACTACTAGACTATAGTGGAGTGTCCTAGTAGTTAACGAATGTTGGATAACAAGGTAAATGAGTTTAGCCGGTTAATCTCGGATCGTTTGAGTCCATGATCTGTAGGTCCATTAGGTTCCTCTGCTAGCTCATATGGGACTAAACCTTAGAGCAGTGTGACGAGTGAGTTCGAAGTGTTCGAATTCAAATTAGGGAATACACGCTAAATATATACGATATATTTAACTGCATTTTGTTTTAATTATGAATTAAACATAAAGAGAGAATTGAAAATATTTAAATATTTTAATTATGAATAGGGATTTATAATCAATACATGGGAATCCATTGGGATTGACATTTTATTTCATGTTAAATATTAATTAAATTGTTTATTTAATCATTTAATATTATTGTGATTTGAAATTAATTATTTAAATTAATTGTTGAATTAAAATAAAGAAAGTCAAACCTAATTGAAAAATACATGCTCTGAGTGTTAAAATTTGGTTTAACCAAACATGCATGTTTGCCCAATAAACCCCACAAATTTGAGTGTCAAAATTTGGTTATCTCAAATTTGCATCAACATACAAATGTAACTCTATAAATAGAGTGATCAAGCTGCATGTAAAGTTTGCTTGAAAAACTTTGAGAAAATCTCTCAAAACTCTCTCTTTACGTATACTAAATTCTTATCAAGTTTAGTCACTCACAGGATTCCACAATCCTGTTCTAAGGCCGGAGAATAGTAGGGAAGACACTAGTGGTCGTTCAAAATCGGTTCGTGGGAAAAAATGAATTTAAACTAGAAAAGGTTAGTATTCAAATTCATTTAGTTTGAATGTTTTTGAACATGCTAGCTAATTTACTTGAACAAACTTAAAATCCCTCTTGGTAGAACAAACTTAAATTATTTGTAACTTAAAATTCAGGTTCTTAGAACAAACTTAAAATTCAGGTTCTTAGAACAAACTTAAAATACGTTCTTAGAACAAACTTAAAATACGTTCTTAGAACAAACTTAAAATCTCAGGTTCTTATAACAAACAAATATAAAAGCACCTATAAAATCACTGTTATTAGAACAAATATAAAATCAGATGTTCTTACAATAAACTAAAAAGCACCTATTCTTAAATCAAACTTAAAATCACTTGTTTCTAGAACAAACATAAAATCCCTTCTGGTAGAACAAACTTAAATTCCGTGTTCATACAACAAACTTAAAATTCAAACAAATTCAAAATCCAAGAACAAACTTAAAATAACATTTTTATTCCTGTCACAAACTTAAAATCTTGGTAGAAAAACTTAATATCCTTTATACTTCAAACAAACTTAAAATTTACTATTAGAACAAACTTAAAATCCCAATTTTAAAATTATTGGTAAAAAAACTTAAAACATGTCTTGATATTTTTTTTCTCTCCTCACCACCACTCAAACTCTGGTTTATCTTCTTTTTTCTCTCTCTCCTCAGGGTTACAAACTCTAAGTGGCTTTATATTTTATTTTTGTCTCTACTGGTGACTGCTCTAATGGAGGCCATTGTTGGAAATGTGACCACTCTAATGGCGGTTAATGTCTTGTTTCTCTCTCTCTTCACCATTACAAACTCGAAGTGGCTTTATTTTTTTTTTCTGTCTCTACTCGTGACTTCTGATGGCGGCGATTGTCGAAAATAATAGACTATAGCTACTCATATCAATATTGAACTTTTGTTATAAAACAAAACAAAACATAGAAATATGACCATAACACCTCCCATCTCAGATCTGAAAAGTGAAGGGTGAAAATGAGAAGGAAGTTGTAGTAAGACTCTAACAAAATCAATTGGCATGAACTGGAGGTGACCCCAAAGATGAGTGAGTACTGGAACACCATCAATCTCAGCAATTCAGCGATTGTGACCTTGTAAAAACAAATAAAATGTCTGGTTTTGAATTAGAAGGTATTTATAAAATACAAAATAGTTCAAATGTGTATTTACACTCCACCAACCCCGGGTGGAATTAAATTCACCACCTAACAAATGATTCATAGTATTCATATAATAAATATATAAATATTTTGAATAAAAAAATAATAAAACTATTTTAAGTAAGTAACCCACGGGTGGAATTAAATTCACCACCTAACAAATGATTCATAGTATTCATATAATAAATATATAAATATTTGGGGTAAAAACAATATTATTTTGGATAAAAAAATAATAAACGTATTTTAAGTAAAAAAAATCAATATTATTTTAAGTAAAAAAAATATAATAAAAATATGTTTTTGAGTAAAAATATAAGATGTTTTAGTAGAACAAATTTAAAATTCATTTTGTTCGATACAACAAACTTAAATTTTTCTGTTAGTAGAACAAACTTAAAATAATCGATTCATAAACAAACTTAAAATTATATGTTCATAGAACAAACTTAAAATCGCCCGTAGAACAACAAACTTAAAATTGCTTCTAAGTAGAACAACAAACTTAAAATCACCAATTCATAAAACAAACTTAAAATCTCATATTGGAACAACAAACTTAAACTAGCCAATTTGTAAAGCAACAAACTTAAATTTCCCTTATAACAAACTTAAAATCTCATGTTTGTACAATAAACTTAAAAATGTCGTTCATAGAACAAACTTAAAATCTACTGTTCTTAAAACAACAAACTTAAAATCTCATGTTTGTACAATAAACTTAAAATCGCATGTTCAGAGAACAAACTTAAAATCGAACAACAATGGAGGACGACTTTGATTGTGCCAATTTTGTTAGCACCAATTGCCCTCCTACTCTTGCATGACCTTTTTTTTTGCTCCTAAGTATCTCGTTCACAAGTCATCCCCTCCCAAATGTGTTTTTTTATTTTTGTTGTTTTTGTGTTCTATAATGTCATTATTATCTGCTTTTACTTTTAAGGTGTTTGTCTTTTCTCCTTCTTCTTGTTCTATTAAAAGAAAGTGTTGTTAGTGTGTTACTTTTCTCTATTTTATGTTGTGATCAGAGAGATTATGAATTAAATTAGCATGTTGGAGTTATTCTATTCTAAAAAAGAATTAAAAAAATTATAAGCTTGGAAATAATCGTGACCAAATGATTAATACAACTTAAATAGATCATAACAACAGAGTGCAAAGCAGATTTGAACATCAATGCACCTTTTGAAATTAACCAGCTGACTTCATTATGAAAAATGAGAATTTTGAAATTATTTGAGGATGCATTTTGTATTGCACTCATAACAATCTTTTAGGAGATAAGAATATTATCTTTGAATACTATGAACTATATTTAAGCGTTTCATGAAATACAGAACAATATTAAGTTGTGTGAAGATGAAATTGAAACTTTTGAAATCTAACTATTCTATAAAATAAAATACGTGAATTTAATTATCTAATTTTTTCTAAGGGCTGCCTAAAGTATTAGAAAGGTTTTAATATGGTTCTAGTTCAAGTCCCTTAATATTATGGGTTATTAACTTGAGCTGTGTATAGTGAAAATTATTTTGTTAACAAATGGTCAGGATGATTGAGTGGTCTAAGGTGCCAGACTCAAGTTCTACTCTTCATGAAAGTGTGTTAGTTCATCCATTATTTTATTATGTTCAAGGAGAAGGGATGGGGCTGTTGCTGGCAAACAAAGGAAAAGGGATGGGGAAGGGATGGGGCTGTTGTTGTTGGCAAACAAAGGAGGAAGGGATGATGGGGGAAGGGATGGGGTTGTTTTGGCGAACAAAGGAAAAGGGATAGGGCTGTTGTTGCTGGCAAACAAAGGAGGAAGGGATGAGAGGAAGGGATGAGGTTGTTGCTGCCGGCAAACAAAGGAAAAGGGATGGGGAAGGGACGGGGTTATTGTTGTTGGCAAACAAAGGAAAAAGGATGGGGCTGTTGGTGGCAAGAAAAGGGATTGGGGCGATTGCTGGCAAACAAAGGAAAAGGGATGGGGCTATTGTTGGCAAGAAAAGGGATAAGGCTATTGCTAGCAAACAAATGGAATTCTAAAACCAAGAAAAGAGATTGGGGCGGTTGTTGGCAAGAAAAAGGGATGGGGTTGTTGCTGGCAAACAAATGGAATTTCTGAACCAAGGGATTGGGCAAATAAGAACAAGGGTGGAATTCTAGAACCAAGAAAAGGGACGGGGCAAACAAGGGGTTGTTGCTGGCAAACAAATGAAATTTCAGAACCAAAAAAAGGGATGGGGCAAATAAGGGTGGAATCCTAGAACCAAGAAAAGGGAAATGATGGGGCTGTTGGTGGCAAACAAATTGAATTCTAGAACTAAGAAAATGGATGGGATAAACAAGGGTGTAATTCCAGAACCAAGAAAAGGGAAGGGATGGGGTTATTGCTAGCAAACAAATGGAATTCTAGAACCAAGAAAAGAGATGGGGCAAACAAAGGAAAAAGAAGGGTAATTCCAGAACCAAGAAAAGGGATGGGGTAAACAAAGGAAAAGAGATGGTAATTCCAGAACCAAAAAAAGAGATGAGGCTAGCAAACAAATGGAATTTCAAAACTAAGAAAATGGATGGGGCTATTGCTATCAAACAAAGGAAAAGGGATAGACTGTTGCTAGTAAACAAATGGAAAAGGGATGGTAATTCGAGAACCATGGGACTGTTGCTGGCAAAGCTGGCAAACAAATGAAAATGGGATGGTAATTCTAGATGGCAAACAAATGAAAAAGGGATGGTTGGAAAAGAGATGGTAATTCCAGAACCAAGAAAAGGGATGAGGTTGTAGAAAAGGGATGAGGTTGTTGCTGGCCAACAAAGAAAAGAGATGTAAAAGAAAAGTTCCAGAACTAACAAATAAAATGGATGGTAAATGGATGAGGGTAATTCCAGAACTAACAAAGTTCGAGAACCAACCAAGAAAATGAATAGTAATTTCAGGGCATGGTAAAAGAATAGTAATTTCAGGGATGAGATGGTAAGGAGAACCAATCAAGAAAATGAATAGTAATTTCAGGACATGGTAAAGGAATAGTAATTTCAGGGATGAGATGGTAATTACAGAACCAACAAAGAAAAGGGATGAGATAGTAATTCCAAAGGGAGAGTAATTTCAGGGATGAGATGGTAATTACATAACCAACCAAGAAAAAGGATGAGATAGTAATTCCAAAACCAACAAAGAAAAATGGAGGAGAAGAAAAGAGATGAGATGGTAATTACCGAACCAACAAAGAAAAGGAATGAGATGGTTATTACAGAACCAACAAAGAAAAGGGATGAGATGGGGATGGGAGGGTAATTTCAGGGATGAGATGGTAATTACATAACCAACCAAGAAAAAGGATGAGATAGTAATTCCAAAACCAACAAAGAAAAATGGAGGAGAAGAAAAGAGATGAGATGGTAATTACCGAACCAACAAAGAAAAGGAATGAGATGGTTATTACAGAACCAACAAAGAAAAGGAATGAGATGGGGATGGGAGGGTAATTACATAACCAACAAAGAAAATGGATGAGATGGGGATGAGAGGATAATTAGATGAGAGGACCAACAAAGAAAATGGATGAGATGGGGATGAGAGGATAATTAGATGAGAGGATAATTACAGAACCAACAAAGAAAAGAGATGAGATGGTAAGAAAAGAGATGAGATGGTAAGAAAAGAGATGAGATGGTAATTCCAAAACCAACACAGAAAAGGGATGAGATGGTAATTCCAAAACCAACACAGAAAAGGGATGAGATGGTAATTCCAAAACCAACACAGAAAAGGGATGAGATGGTAATTCCAAAACCATCACAGAAAAGGGATGAGATGGTAATTCCAAAACCAACACAGAAAAGGGATGAGATGGTAATTCCAAAACCAACACAGAAAAGGGATGAGATGGTAATTCCAAAACCAACACAGAAAAGGGATGAGATGGTAATTCCAAAACCAACACAGAAAAGGGATGAGATGGTAATTCCAAAACCAACACAGAAAAGAGATGAGATGGTAATTCCAAAACCAACACAAAAAAGGGATGAGATGGTAATTCCATGGTAATTCCAAAACCAACACAGAAAAGGGATGAGATGGTAATTCCATGGTAATTCCAAAACCAACACAGAAAAGGGATGAGATGGTAATTCCAAAACCAACACAGAAAGGGATGAGATGGTAATTCCAAAACCAACACAGAAAAGGGATGAGATGGTAATTCCAAAACCAACACAGAAAAGGGATGAGATGGTAATTCCAGAACCAACAAAGAGAAGAGAGAATCAACAAATAAAATATTGAAATTGAAATCACTCTATACCAATTTGTTGAAAAATAAAGCTGCTTTGATACCAACTACGAAATAAAACGGTCGCTCTAAATCTAACTCGTTTAGATAACTCTCACGAAACTTTAAAGGGGTGTCCAAAGGGGAGAAGGACAACTATGAAATAAAACGGTCGCTCTAAATCTAACTCGTTTAGATAACTCTCACGAAACGGGTGTCCAAAGGGGAGAGGGACAAGGAAACAAAGAAGTTGTCAAAAGTTATTACAACTCAGATAATAAATTGTTTTATGCTTTTCTTCTCTCCCTCGTTCTTTTTTCTCCCTGCACATTTTCGAAAGATACATGAGGCTTTTTTCTCCCTTGTTCTTTTTTCTCCAAGCACATTTCCAAAAGATACATGTTTCTCGTGTGTTCTTTTTTCTCCGGCACATTTCCAAAAGATACATGTTTCTCGTGTGTTCTTTTTTCTCCGGCACATTTCCAAAAGATACATGTTTCTCGTGTGTTCTTTTTTCTCCGGCACATTTCCAAAAGATACATGGAGTCCGTTTTATAGTTTTTTTCTGAGGCTAAATTTAGCCCTAACTTCCATCACTTTTCTCTCTCCCACGTGAACCCTTCTCCTTCTCAAATTTTGTGACCTCACTTTCTCCCTCCACAAGCCCTTTTCCGTCTCAAATTGTAGGGTGGTATTTTTGACCAAATAAAAAACAAAAAATTTTGTGCCCTCACTTTCTCCCTCCACAAGCCCTTTTCCGTCTCAAATTTTAGGGTGGTATTTTTTACCAAATAAAAAACAAAAAATCATAATAAAATGATGTAATTCCAAAAAAAAAAAAAAAAAGTGTTATGGGGTTGGTAATTCCATTGCAGTATCAACACGGATGGTAATTCCAGAACCAACAAAGAAAAGGGGTTGGGGTAATTCAAAATGGGGAACCAAAAAAAAAAAATGGTAATTCTGTTAAATAAAGCTATGTTTCCTTAGATTTCGTGGGTTGTTTTTACTTCTTCAAAAATCTGAATTAAGAGCGTGGCATTTTGGCAACTTTGGGCCAAAGTTTTTGCCCACTGTTTTCCATTTTAAGGATTAGGGTTTGTTATTTAAACTATTCAACCAAGAAAATCAAATCATGAGTCTTCAGCAAATCTCAAATCTCTCCCCTTTTACTTTCAGTTATTTTTCCTTCCAAGAAATTTTCCTTCGGCCAGTTTTTGCATCAACACTTTCCTCCCAATTGCGAGAGTCAACAAGTGGTATCAGAGCCCGGTTGAAGCCATTGGTGGTATATTATTATGGAGGAGCCAACTTAATCAACAGTCAAATTGAATAGCTCAAGTGGTTAGAGCGTCGACCTAACAACACACAGGTCTCAGGTTTGAGTAAAAGAAAATGCAAAGCATGAAAATACACACATCGTGTGGGGTCCATCCCGGGCAGGCTCACTCACTCTTCCACGCCACCATTGTGTGATGACGGGCGTTGGGTTGTCGTTAAGCGAGTGATTAGGGAGACGACGACTACCACCGTTATGAAATTTGGCGACGGCTCTCTCGTTGAGATCGAAGGGCACGGTGTCACAATCGCACTTCTAATAGCAGCGGACTTGCGTCGCCTACGGCCGAGCGACGTATGCTGGATTAGGGAGACGACGACTACCACCGTTCTGAAATTTGGTGACGGCTCTCTCGTTGAGATCGAAGGGCACGGTGTCACAATCGCACTTCTAATGGCAGCGGACTTGCGTCGCCTACGGCCGAGCGACGTATGCTGGATTAGGGAGACGACGACTACCACCATTCTGAAATTTGGTGACGGCTCTCTCGTTGAGATCGAAGGGCACGGTGTCACAATCGCACTTCTAATGGCAGCGGACTTGCGTCGCCTACGGCCAAGCGACGTATGCTCGAGCCTAGGTTTTAGAAAGCGAGGGCAGATAGAGATTTTTGAAAGAGAGATTTTTTAAAGAGACGTTATATAAGCAAGCAAGAGAGAAATAACAACGGCTTACAGTATATAACCTTGGTAGGGAGAAGTTGACAACTAGTCGTATCCCCTAGGTATCCCCCTATGGCTTACAGTATATAACCTTGGTAGGGAGAAGTTGACAACTAGTCGTATCCCCCTATAGTACATTCTGAGGCATAAGGGGTTGGGCTTGTCATGGGCATGCGGCCATGGGAAACACGCCTTGGACGAGCATGACCGTGACATCCTCCCCCACCTAATTGGTTGACATCCCTGTCAACCGACTACTAAAGAACCTGGCGATGTGGGTGGCGGCGGAGTCCAAATCTTCGACGCGTTCCCAGCTGGTTACCTCCGTAGGGAGATTCTTCCGTTTGACAAGGAATTCATGAATCGTCTGTACGGGTCTTCCTATCTTCCTAACCCTGTCTGCTAAGATCTCCTCTATTTCTTTGTTGTCTCTTTGTTTTAGATCGATGCTCGGTCTTGTGATTACATTTCGCTGGTCGTCGTCTGGGTCAGGGTGATAAGGCTTCAAGTTGCTCACATGAATTACTGGGTGGATTTTCATCCATGTGGGTAGTGCAACTCTATAGGAGGTAGCCCCGATATTTTTTAGGACTTCAACCGGGTCTTCATATTTTCGAACTAGTCGCTGGTCCTTTCGGTTCAAAAATCTGATCTGTTCTGGTCTCAACTTGATGAGAACTTGATCTCCGGCTCGGAATTGAAGGGGGCGACGCTTCTTGTCCGCCCACTTCTTCATATGCTTGGAAGCTTTCTCTAAATATGTCTGGGCTATATCTGTTGTCTGATTCCATTCGCTTGTGAAGTTTTGAGCTTGAGGGTTTTTTCCTGCATAAGGATGATCAATAATATGTGGTAAGGCCAGTTGTCATCCACTTACAATTTCGAAGGGGCTCTTCCCCGTAGACGAGCTCGTTTGACAATTGAAACAGAATTGGGCCACATCTAACAGTTGTATCCAGTTCTTCTGGCGAGCGTCGATGAAGTGACGTAAGTATTCTTCGAGCAAGCAGTTAAACCGTTCTGTCTGTCCATCAGTTTGGGGATGGTAGCTCGAAGAGATGTTTAAAGTCGTTCCCAGAAGGCGAATAGTTCGGTCCAAAATGTGCCAATGAACCTACAATCCCTATCGCTGATGATGCTCGATGGAATGCCCCATAACTTGACAACGTGTTTGAAAAATAATTGGGCTGTTAGTTCAGCCGAGCATAATTTGGGAGTGGGAACAAATGTCGCATATTTCGAGAACCGATCTACGATAACGAAGATGGCGTCATATTCTCCAACTTTTGGGAGGTGTGTTATGAAGTCCAGAGACACACTTTCCCAAGGTATTGTTGGCACAGGTAGAGGTTCCAAGAGTCCCGATACTTTGGCTTTCTCAACTTTGTCCTGTTGGTAGAGAGGCACGTCTTGGTGTATTGCATGATATCGTCCCGCATATTCGGCAAGAAGTACCCCTTTTTTATTAGGGCATATGTTCTTTGCCACCCAGGGTGTCCTGCCTATAAGGTATCATGACATTCCTGAATGAGCTTTTTCCTCAGTTCTCCAGTTCTTGGGACGTATAATCTGTTTCCTTTAGTCATTAGAAGGTCTCTCTCGACCCAAAACTGTCGTGTCTTCCCAGCTTTAGCTAGTTCGACGACGGCTTTGGCCGATGGGTCTTTGTGTAAATGTTCTTTGATGATGTCCCGCATCGATCCATCGATCTTACTTGAATGGATATGGGCTAACATGCACAGGGCCGCATGTTCGCCCTTCCGACTCAGTGCATCGGCTGCTTGATTACTCTTCCCTGCCTTGTGTTCGAATTTGAAGTCGAATTCTGCCAATGACTCTTGCCACCGGGCTTGTTTTGCCGTCAATTTTGGTTGATCAAAGAAGTGGCAGATGGCATTGTTATCCGTCTTCACTATGAACTGTGATCCCAAGCGATACTGTCTTCAGACTTGTAGGCAATGGACTACAGCCAACATTTCTTTTTGGAGACAGTGTATCTCCGCTCGGCATCATTGAGCTTTTGACTTTCATAAGCGATGGGGTGGTCTTCTTGAATAAGAACATCGCCTAGGGCAAAGTCAGAAGCATCTATTTCTATTTCAAATGGCTTTGTAACATCTACTAACCCGAGGACAGGACCCCTCGTCATGATTGCCTTCAGATCTTCAAAGGCCATTTGACATTTATTTGACCACGACCAAGGGTGGTCTTTCATCAAGAGCTCCGTTAAGGGGGCGGCTCGTCGTGAAAATCCTTCGACGAACCGCCTATAGTAGTTTGCTAATCCTAAGAAAGATCGCACATCGGATACGGAAGTAGGGACTTTCCACTCTTGGATAGCTTTTATCTTATCGCTATCCATCCAAATCTGTCCACAACTGATGACATGTCCGAGGAAGTTGATGCATGTCTGTGCGAAGGCACATTTTTCTTTCTTAACGTACAACTGATTCTGCCGCAGCTTGTCAAATACTAGCTTCAAGTGTACCTTGTTTTCCTCCAGGGTTGTGTTGTATACGACTATGTCATCGAAATATACTATGACGAACTGATCCAAGTATTCGTAGAAAACCTGGTTCATTAACGTGCAAACATAGCTGGGGCGTTTGTCAAGCCAAAGGGCATCACCAGGAACTCGAAGGCCCCATATCTTGTCTCGCACATCATCTTGGACTCGTCCCCCTTGGTAATACGTACTTGGTAGTACCCCGATCGTAAGTCCAACTTCGTGAAGTATTTGGCCCCATGAAATTGGTCGAACAAGTCGGATATTATCGGCAGTGGGTACTTGTTGCGTATCGTCACCTTGTTTAAGGCTCTATAATCTATGCACAGGCCCAACGTCCCATCCTTCTTTTTCTAAAATAGTACGGGGGCTTCGTAAGGTGCTTTTGTCGGGCGGATGAATCCTGCCGTCAACAACTCATCTAGTTATTTCCTCAATTCGGCTAGCTCAGGGGGAGCCATCCGGTATGCGTTCTTCACTGGGGGTTTAACCCCGGGAAGGAGTTCAATTTCATGATTAATGTCTCGACGGGGTGGTAATGTTTGGGATAGGCTCTCTGGCATTATGTCAGCATAACTGTTTAGTACCTCCTTGATTTCGTTTGGGATAGTTTCCTCGGTAGTCACTTTTTCCATCAGTGGTATAGCCATAAATGTAGGTTCCTCTCGTGCGAGCCCTCTTTTCAATTGTATGGCCGAGATCATTCTGAGATTACCTGGCTGCTTGATGCTTGCAGGTATTACTGTGGGATTGCTGTCGGTGATCACCAAGCATTTCGCAAGTGGCATTGGAATAACTTTGTGTTCTAGGAGGAACTCCATCCCAAGTACCACGTCAAAGTCATCCATTCAAACTACGACAAGGTCCAGCTCTCCTATCCAAGTCCCTAATTTGAAGGGGACTCTTTTGGAAATCCCTACAATAGGCAAGGCCTCGGAGTTGATAGCTTTCATTTTTCCAGGGTTCTTTCCTATGGTGAGTCCCAACCTTCGGGCTTCTTGATCGGCGATGAAGTTGTGAGTCACTCCTGAGTCTATCAAAGTGCTCTTGCTCGGTCGAGAGTTTATTTTCGCATCTACAAACATGAGCCCTTTCTCTATTATCTCTTTCGGTTCGACCTTCCGTTGAAGGGCTGACAGGAATTTGAGCGAGCCCATTCGGGGGTTGTCTTGATCTTCCTTCTTATCTAGCATAGTCTTGACTCTTGTGTCGTTGCTCTCTAGGATGGACACTTGGAGTGTAGTGAGAGAGGCCCGATGAGGACAGTAGGACACTTTGTGGGGGCCTTTACACAATATGCATTGTATAGGTATGGTCGGGTGGTTCCTTTGAGGGTAAGGTCCTTGAGATGTCCCCGCTTGGTTGTTTTGAGGAGGTCTATCTGTCCACCCGCTTGGTCTATCGTTACCTCCGTTTGGCCTGTTGGGGCTTCCATTTCGGTGACATAGCGGTTTATATGTTTTGCCCCCAGTGTTTAAGGCCTGTGTTGTTTTTCTTTGGTAACTCGCCTCGTTCCCATAGTCTAGGAGTCTCTCGGTGCTAGCAATTGCGGTAGCTAGGTCTTGGACCTTTTTCTCGTGTATTTTTGTTTTGGCCCACGGTTGTAACCCATTTATAAAGAAGAACACCTTGTTCTTCTCTGATGTGCCCCTAATATCTAGCATCTGGGTCAAAAATTGTCTGACATAGTTCTTTATGCTTCCAGTTTGCTTTAGGGGGCTATTAGTTTTTCCATTCCTAGATGGTCTACGTTTTCAGGGAGGAATTGGTCCCTCAACTCTCTCTTGAGGTCTTCCCACAAGTCTATGGTGTACAATCCATTCTCGATGTCTTGTACCTTCAAACGCCACCAAAGTTTGGCGTCGTCTATGAGATACATCGAAGCTACTGTCACCTTCATGTCGTCGGTACAAGCCGGTGTGGCTTTGAAGTACTGTTCGACATCAAAGATGAAGTTCTCCAACTCTTTGGCATCCCGGTTCCCTTTGAAAGGTCTAGGTTCGAGAAACTTCAGTTTGTTGGATCCTGTATTAGTTTGCCCAGCCGAGACGTTCTTCACGGCTTTCATGGTAACCTCGATTCGGGTGCTCATGGCGAACAATTTTCTTGCATGTCATGGATCGTTGTTCTGAATTCGTCAGCTAATCCATTGAACAAACTCATCATTGTATTTTATAGCAGGTCGAACTCTTCGCAACGTCCCTCCTTGTGTGCGACAGAGCTATCGGGGCTACCAGACGATCTTGGGCTACTCGTAGGAGCAACATTTTCTTCGAGTGAGGTCACTCGAAACATCAGTTCTGCGATTGGCAACCCATTTAGGCGGTTACCCATTGCGTCGATCTCTATGACTTTTTCACTCAATTCTTTCACTCGTGCTTCCAAGAAGCGGATGGTGTCAGGGACTTCTTTGAGGAACAACATTTCCTCCTCTATTAAGGTAAGTCGGTCGGCTTGTGCTTTAGGTGTCAACTTTGTCATTGACATGTTCTCGGTCTTTGCTATTTCACGGAGCTTACAAAGCTCTGGTACCACTTGTCACAATCGCACTTTTAATGGCAGCAGACTTGCGATTGTGCGACACTCACTTTCTAATGACAAGTAAGATAAGCCAATTCGTTCTTGCGTCGCCTATGGCCAAGCGACATATGCTCGAGCCTCTGGCCTCAGTTTTAAGAGAAGGTTTTAGAAAGCGAGGGTAGAGAGAGATTTTCAAAAGAGAGATTTTTGAAAGAGACGTTATATAAGCAAGCAAGAGAGAAATAACAACGGCTTACAGTATATAACCTTGGGTAGGGAGAAGTTGACAACTAGTCGTATCCCCCTATAGTACATTCTGAGGCATTTCATGTTTGATAGGCCTAGACATGATATTTCTGAAACGTCATACTTCCTAGAAATATAAAAGTAAAACACTAGAATATGAAAAGACATAAGGGGTTGGACTTGTCATGGGCAACACGCCTTGGACACGCGGTACCATCCTGTTCATCAGCAAGGGAGGCGAAGCACCGCAAGCTGACCGACGTCTACTTCATCCTGAGGCTCAAGGCTAACCTTGTGAGCCTGGGTCAACTCGATCAGGCCGGCTACTCACGCAAGTTCGGCGCAAGTCAAACCGTCTTTACATCCTGAAATAGAAGATAGAGCAACCTGTCAGCCTCTTAGCCAAGACCGAAGAGGTATCTTGGAGGTGGAGGTAGAGGTAATCAATGATGGCGTAACTGCTCCTCTAGTGAGCGTCTAACCCGAGGAAGAGCTCCAGCTGGGCGGAGCAAAGGCACCAGCTGGGGAGCCAATTCAACTGAAGGAGGAGCGAGTGTTCGCTTAGATCGGCGAGAGGTACGAGCAACATGAGCACCGACGATGGGTCCAAGACATAGGGCAACAAACCATATGACTAGAGAGCTAGATCTGCGTTCTCTGAGCTCGACTCGGGAATTTACGGGACGGTGAAATTCAGTGCAGCTCTGTCGTTGAGATCGAAGGGCACGACACCATCTTGTTCATCAGCAAGGGAGGCGAGCACCGCAAGCTGACCGACGTCTACTTCATCCCGAGAATCAAGGCTAACCTTGTGAGCCTAGGTCAACTCGATGAGACCCGCTGCTTCATTTCCATCGACGACGTCTGCTCACGCAAGTTCGGCGCATATCAAACCATCTTTACATCTTGGAATTGGAGATAGAGCAACCTGTCAGTCTCTCGGCCAAGACCGAAGAGGTATCTTGGAGGTGGCACGCAAGGTATGGGCACTTAAACTTTCCTGGTACGGGCACTTAAACTTTCTTAGTACGGGCACTTAAACTTTTCTGCTCTAGAAAAACTACAGAAGAAGGAGATGGTGCACGGTTTGCTGGCAATCAAAGGCATGAACAAGCCGTGCGACGAGTGCCTCATCGGCAAATAGAGGTGCACCTCCTTTCTATCTCGGACATCCTACCGTGCCGATGAGCCGTTGGAGCTTGTACACAGCGATATTTGTGGGCCCATCAAGCTGGCGACCCTAGGCGGTAAGACCCTCATCCTCCTGTTGGTCGATGACAAAAGCCGCTTCATGTGGCTGATCCTGCTACAAGCGAAAAGTGAGGCAGCAGAGGCGGTTAAGCGCATTCAAGCGCAAGCGGAGGCCGAATGCGGGAAGAAGATGCGAGTGTTGCGCATAGATTGAGGCGGAGAATTCGCCTCAACAAGTTTCGGTAAGTACTGTGATGAGTTTGGTATACAACGGCAACTAACGGCGTCCTACTCCCCCCAGCAGAACGGAGTGGTGGAACGCCAAAATCAGACCATCGTCGGGACAGCAAGGTCTTTGATGATGACGGCCGGGATGCCTTGGAGATTTTAGGGAGAGGCGGTAATGATGGTCGTCTATCTCCTCAATCGGTCACCAACCTGACGCCTCGACGGGAAGACGTCATATGAGGCCTAGTACAACAAAAAGCTAGCGGTACATCATTTTCGAGTGTTTGACTGTGTCGCATACATGAAGGTAGCGCGTCCCCACCTCGCCAAGCTCGATCCTAGGGGCCTGAAGGTCATCTTCATCGGCTATGAATCCAGGAGCAAGACATACAGACTCTATGATCCTGCAGGGGGGCGAGCTCACGTGTCTCGCGACGTCATCTTCGACGAAAGCAACTTCTGGCAATAGAATGATGTGATCGAGGTAGACCAGAACCCAAATCAATTTACGGTAGAGTATCTCATCACCAAGCCAGGAGAAGAAGGAGCGCAGCATCGAGAACTGTCACCAACATCAGCAGCTGCAACTCCTGAACAAGTGGAGTTTGCAACACCACGGACTGCGGATTCAACGCTGGATGTCGATCACGATGATGATCTGGTGGCCAGGTATCGGAGGATGGACGACCTAGTGGGAGGAGGTGAACCACCTGGACTGGCGACGCGCGAGCTCGAAGAAGTGACCGAACTGCATGCTATTAGTGCAGATGAACCGAACACCTTCGCCAAAGCAGAAAGGAACCCATGCTGTTTGAAGGCAATGCAGGAGGAGATGACATCTATCACCGAGAACCAAACGTAGAGTTTGGAGGATATGCCGCCGGGACACCGAGCCATAGGGCTCAAATGGGTCTTCAAACTGAAGCGCATCGAAAAGGAAGAAGTTGTGAAGCACAAGGCCCGTCTGGTGGCGAAGGGCTACATCCAGAAGCAAGGAGTGGACTTTGAAGAGGTATTTGCGCCGGTGACAAGGTTAGAATTTGTCCGCCTTCTGCTGGTAATCGCGGCACATTGCTCTTGGGAGGTCCACCACATGGACGTGAAGTCCGCTTTCCTTAACGGAGAGCTGAAGGAGACCATCGACGTCCAACAACCACCTGGCTTCCTAGACAACGACAACCCGGGTAAGATATTGCGCCTGCACAAGACACTCTACGGGCTTCGGCAAGCACCACGAGCTTGGAACGCGAAGCTCGATAGTATCCTACTGTCACTGAAGTTCAAGTGTTGTGCCTCTGAGCATGGCATGTACACGCATGACCACGGCGAGCAGCGACTGATTTTGGGAGTGTACGTCGACGACCTCATAATAACTGGAGGCGACATGGAAGTCCTCGGAAGGTTCAAGAGGGAGATGTCAAAGAACTTCAAGATGAGCGATCTCGGCATACTCAGCTACTACCTTGGCATCGAAGTGCAACAGAGTACTACCGGCATCACCATCTGCCAAAATGCGTACGCGAAGAAGCTGCTGGACACAATTGAGCTTGCGGACAGTAACCCTACAAGGATGCCGATGGAGGCTCGGCTCCAACTAAAGAAGGCTGGCACTACGACTACAGTCGACGCCACCAATTACCACAGCATTGTCGGGAGCCTGCACTATCTGGTAAACACACGCCCTGACCTTACTTACTCAGTTGGATATGTGAGTAGATTTATGGAAGCACCTCGAGAGAAGCATCTTGTGGCTGCCAAGCGCATCCTGCGTTATGTGGCATGGGTGTGAGATACAGCGCAGCGCAGCGCAGGAAAAGGAAAGACGAAGCTTGAGCTGGTCGGCTACAGTGATAGTGACATAGCCGGTGACGTTGATGATCGTAAGAGCACCAGCGGGATGATCTACTTCCTCTCAGGCGGCGCGATCTGCTGGCAATCAACAAAACAAAAGGTAGTTGCTTTGTCTTCCTGCGAAGCAGAATACATCGCCGCTTCGACGGCGGCAACACAGGGGGTTTGGCTTGCGCGATTAATGGAAGAACTCATCGAAAGAGAAAGTGATCCACCAATGCTATACGTGGACAACAAAGCTACGATTTCCTTGATCAAAAATCTAGTTCTGCACAACCGGAGCAAACACATAGAAATCAGATTCCACTACATGTGAGAATGTGCAGATCGAGGGCTCATCAAGATTGCCGAACAGAGGAACAGCTTGAAGACATTTTCACCAAGTCCCTGGTGCGGATAAAATTTGAGGATATACCACAGCTTAATTGTGTCCAGCAAAGATCGGAGTTCAAATAATAAGGTAGATATACCACAGCTTTTAGGAGGAGATTGTTAAATAAAAACTATGGTTTCCTTAGATTTCGTTAGTTGTTTTTACTTTTTCAAAAATCTGAATTAACGCTCTCGTTGAATGGAAGAGCGTAATTTTTGCTGGCCATTTTGGCCAACTTTGTGCGCAAGTTTTTGCCCACTACTCTCCATTTTTAGGATTAGAGTTTGTTATTTAAAGTATTCAAGGGAAGGAAATCAACTCATCATCGAGTTTTCAACAAATCTCTCTCCTTTTACTTTCAGTTATTTTTCCTTCGAAGAAATTTTCGAAGGCCAGTTTTTTCGTCGACGCTTTCCTCCGAATTGTTAGAGTCAACAAATTCCATAACCAACAAAGAAAAGGGAGAACCAACAAATAAAAGGGATGGTAATTCCATTCGAGAACCAACCAAGAAAAGGGATGATAATTCCATTTGAAAACCAACAAAGATGGAACCAACAAAGAAAATGGATGGGCTAATTCGAGGACCAACAGAGAAAGGGGAGAACCAACAAAGAAAAGAGATGGTAATTCCATAACCAACAAAGATCGAACCAACAAAGATGGAACCAACAAAGAAAAGGGATGGTAATTCCATTCCAAAACCAACCAAGAAAAAGGAGGGTAATTTCATATACTTAAAAAGAAATTTAAAATATATTTAAAAAAAATTAAATAAAAAAACTATAAAAAAAAATTATATTATAAAAGAAACTAAAGAAAATAATGTATTGGGATATTATTTATTTTTTTTTTTTTTAATATACTCAAAAAGAAATTTAAAATTTATTTAAAAAATATAATAAAAAAAAACTAAAAATAATAAAATATTATAAAAAAAAAATTAAACAAAATAATAGTAATAATAATAATAAAAGTATAAGAAATACCATAGAGGTATGAATGAAATAGAAAATTTAAATTAAAAAGTTATAAATAAATTTAATATAGTTTACTTATCCAACTTTCAATGTCACCTATCTATCTATATTAATTATTATAATAGAAACATACAAAAATTTCATTTAAAATCTTTCTTGGATGATAATAAATATTGAAACTAATTAATCAAAGTTATAAATACTATATATATAGAGGTATGATTGAAATAGAAAATTTAAATTAAAAAGTTATAAATAAATTTAATATAGTTTACTTATCCAACTTTCAATGTCACCTACCTATCTATCTATATTAATTATTATAATAAAAACATACAAAAATTTTATTTAAAATCTTTCTTACTTGAATGATAATAAATATTAAAACTAATTCATCGTAAATTTATATCAATTTATATTAATTCATCAAAATTTTAAAAAAAAATTTAAAAAAAAAAACAAAAGAACTTAAACCTCCCTTAAGAATTATAAACTTTCTCTTATATAATTTATTTCTTTTTAAATTTGTCTAACTTACAAAGTATTATATCATATAAATTTATCGACGACATTTGTATTTACTAAGAGTGACTAACTAAATTAAAAAAAAAAAAACTATTTTAGTCTTTTATATGGTGTATATAAATTTTATAGTTTATAAAAAAAATAATGTCAACTCCTCAATTTTTATAGATGACTATTTGTAAATAAATAGTTTAATTGCACTATACCATTTTTTTTAAAACGGAAGTAATAATTAAATATAAGAACTTTCTTTGAATGTAAGTCTATTCCTTATGATGTTGATTCCTCAGTCAAGATTACTAAAATCTTCGAATCTTCCATTAAGATCTCATGGAGTAGGATTTCCTGGAGTTGAACAAGGACATTTTTGAAGCTTCCCTAACATTCGATTGAAAGCACCAAGCTTCAAATTGGTGAGCAATTTTGTTGTATAAAGCTTTGGCCAAAGTCGTCTTACCAATGCCTCCAATCCCATATATCCCCACCATGTAGACACCATTACATGGCTCATCTTGTTTCGAATAATCGGAGTTTGACCTTAAATTTTCTAGTTGAGAATCAATTCCAACCATATAAAGGCGTGCAAGTAAGATTTAATATCGACAATACTTCTTTTACAAGGTCAAAAATTTGCAATCCCATATAAGATTTGATATTTTGCAATTTTCAAGCTCAAAAATTGTGAACTCAACAAAGTGTCAATGATTTCGGGAAGAGCATACTGGATCGTTGGTTGGGTCCCATTTATTGGGTAACATTTCAATTCCGGAACACCCATTAAGACGAAGATGACGAAGATTCAGTAGCAAATAAATGGTACTAGGGAGGGAGATGAGGTTTGTGCAACCTTCAAGGTCTAACACAGCGAGATCACTAAGGTATCCAATTGTTGAAGGTATCTCCTTTGTGGCCGTAAAATCCAAATCCAAAATCCTTAAAGATTTCATGTTTTTGACAATTTTTAGAAACTTTTCGAGCTTAGAACACCTAGATAGTTTTAAATATACAAGGGACTTTAACTCGAGGTAGCTTGAAAGCTTTTCAAGGTTAGTGCATTTTGTAAGCTCTAAGATACGAAGACTATCTAAAGCTAATAGACTCAGAATCACTCTTTTTATGCAATTATTGAGATATAATTTTTTAAGGTTTGACGATGGTGAGAAGTTTGTAAGTTCCTCAAGATTTTTTTTTCTTTCTTTCTTTGAGTATCTAAGCTTCAAAATTTTAAGAGATTTCGACCTGAGATAGCTTGAAAACTTTTTAAGATTCGAACAATGATTAAGGTATAAGGTAACAAGCTTACCAAGAGAAACAATTGACGTAGGAATGGTTCTCAATTTTGTGCAATTGTTAAGATACAATTCTTCAAAGTTTGACGATATTGGAGAGAAGTTACGAATTTTCTCTAATGAATTAGAGTAACTAAGATCAACAAACTTCAACCATCGTCAATCCTAGAAAAGAAAAATCTAATTTAGATAAAATATTATTATAAGAAAATCAATGAAAATTTTTGAATCATAAAAGTAGCAATATAATTATCTTCGATTGTTTCCCCAAATTTTTGATGAGGCTATGTTGCAAATCTAATCCAACAAGATCTTTTGTAATAAAGAAAGATGGAAAAGATTTTTAAGCAAATCCAGGCCATTTAATCCACTTTAAGTTATTCTGTTGATATTCAATATTAGTGAAAAATCTTGCATTTTGAACCATTAGCAATCTTAGGTTTTTCATGTTTCTAAAAGCTAGAGGATCAACATCCAACCTTGTGGGTTTAGGTAACTCCAACTTTATAGCTTTAATTGCATCGGTTCCCTACAAACTCATAGTTTAGTAATTCAACATTACTATCGACTTACTTTGACAAACATACTTGTCCATTCTCCTTGGTCGTATCTAGTACAAAGGAAAGAATCCAAAACAACAAGAGCCAATGAATGACCTTTTACAATAATTTGTAGCACGTTTTGAAACGTCTAGGTATGTACTTGGTGGATGACTTTTCTTAAAAGCGTGTGAACTAAAAAGTTTACGGGCATCATTGTGATTCATTCTTTGAGTCTTTCGTTGAGTCATTGAGTCTTTCGTTACGTGATTTTCGAGGCTTCAAATCTCGAACCGTGACGAAAATAAAACTAAAAGTAAAATTAAATTAAACATTTAGATAATGCAATTTAAAATCAAACAACACCTCGACTAGAACAAATTGAAAGGCAACACAAACAAGTGTTGTTAAAATTTGTTACAAACGGAGAAAGAGTTCGGGATACTGTTTCTAACGAAATATAAAAGACCCGAAGTACACAAACCGGGTCGACACTCATAAACGACCCTCAAGTGACAATGCAGCTCTCGAACGCTCCCCCACCTCGAGCGACAGTTAGCGAAGACCTGAAAAAGAAATCTAAAATGCGGTGAGTAAAAAAGTACTCGGTAAGCAGCCTACTTGTAGGCTGTCATCGCATCCAGTTCCTGGTAGGTTTCCACGGGCTTTTCTTTAGGCTCTAGGAAGTTTGGGCTTAACTCTATAGTTTGGCTGACCTTCTGGTGAGGCTTCCAACGGTGTCGTGGTGTAGTTGGTTATCACGTCAGTCTAACACACTGAAGGTCTCCAGTTCAAGTCTGGGCGACGCCATCTTTGCAATTTTTATTTTTATAATAATAATCTGGATTCATTTTGGACCTCTACGAGAAAGTTTAAGAGCCTTCGAGCTTGGTAAGCCCGGGAACCGTGCCCTCGAACACGCATTGATTCATTTTAGACCTCTACGTGAAAGTTTAAGAGCCTTGGAGCTTATAGGCCCGAGAACCGTGCCCTCGAACACACATTGAGCATGTAATTAATTGTTTGGACTTTTATTCAAGAAATACGTGTACGAATCAACAAGGACTAGGGTGGAATGATTGTGAGCACGTCATATGCTGGATTTAGCCAAGAAATTTATGAACTCAACTTAGTATCAGAGGTCTAGGTTGATTGGTCCAACAGACGGTTTTTGCTAGACGAAGAGTCATTGAGTCTTTCGTTACGTGATTTTCGAGGCTTCAAATCTCGAACCGTGACGAAAATAAAACTAAAAGTAAAATTAAATTAAACATTTAGATAATGCAATTTAAAATCAAACAACACCTCGACTAGAACAAATTGAAAGGCAACACAAACAAGTGTTGTTAAAATTTGTTACAAACGGAGAAAGAGTTCGGGATACTGTTTCTAACGAAATATAAAAGACCCGAAGTACACAAACCGGGTCGACACTCATAAACGACCCTCAAGTGACAATGCAGCTCTCGAACGCTCCCCCACCTCGAGCGACAGTTAGCGAAGACCTGAAAAAGAAATCTAAAATGCGGTGAGTAAAAAAGTACTCGGTAAGCAGCCTACTTGTAGGCTGTCATCGCATCCAGTTCCTGGTAGGTTTCCACGGGCTTTTCTTTAGGCTCTAGGAAGTTTGGGCTTAACTCTATAGTTTGGCTGACCTTCTGGTGAGGCTTCCAACGGTGTCGTGGTGTAGTTGGTTATCACGTCAGTCTAACACACTGAAGGTCTCCAGTTCAAGTCTGGGCGACGCCATCTTTGCAATTTTTATTTTTATAATAATAATCTGGATTCATTTTGGACCTCTACGAGAAAGTTTAAGAGCCTTCGAGCTTGGTAAGCCCGGGAACCGTGCCCTCGAACACGCATTGATTCATTTTAGACCTCTACGTGAAAGTTTAAGAGCCTTGGAGCTTATAGGCCCGAGAACCGTGCCCTCGAACACACATTGAGCATGTAATTAATTGTTTGGACTTTTATTCAAGAAATACGTGTACGAATCAACAAGGACTAGGGTGGAATGATTGTGAGCACGTCATATGCTGGATTTAGCCAAGAAATTTATGAACTCAACTTAGTATCAGAGGTCTAGGTTGATTGGTCCAACAGACGGTTTTTGCTAGACGAAGAGTCATTGAGTCTTTCGTTACGTGATTTTCGAGGCTTCAAATCTCGAACCGTGACGAAAATAAAACTAAAAGTAAAATTAAATTAAACATTTAGATAATGCAATTTAAAATCAAACAACACCTCGACTAGAACAAATTGAAAGGCAACACAAACAAGTGTTGTTAAAATTTGTTACAAACGGAGAAAGAGTTCGGGATACTGTTTCTAACGAAATATAAAAGACCCGAAGTACACAAACCGGGTCGACACTCATAAACGACCCTCAAGTGACAATGCAGCTCTCGAACGCTCCCCCACCTCGAGCGACAGTTAGCGAAGACCTGAAAAAGAAATCTAAAATGCGGTGAGTAAAAAAGTACTCGGTAAGCAGCCTACTTGTAGGCTGTCATCGCATCCAGTTCCTGGTAGGTTTCCACGGGCTTTTCTTTAGGCTCTAGGAAGTTTGGGCTTAACTCTATAGTTTGGCTGACCTTCTGGTGAGGCTTCCAACGGTGTCGTGGTGTAGTTGGTTATCACGTCAGTCTAACACACTGAAGGTCTCCAGTTCAAGTCTGGGCGACGCCATCTTTGCAATTTTTATTTTTATAATAATAATCTGGATTCATTTTGGACCTCTACGAGAAAGTTTAAGAGCCTTCGAGCTTGGTAAGCCCGGGAACCGTGCCCTCGAACACGCATTGATTCATTTTAGACCTCTACGTGAAAGTTTAAGAGCCTTGGAGCTTATAGGCCCGAGAACCGTGCCCTCGAACACACATTGAGCATGTAATTAATTGTTTGGACTTTTATTCAAGAAATACGTGTACGAATCAACAAGGACTAGGGTGGAATGATTGTGAGCACGTCATATGCTGGATTTAGCCAAGAAATTTATGAACTCAACTTAGTATCAGAGGTCTAGGTTGATTGGTCCAACAGACGGTTTTTGCTAGACGAAGAGTCATTGAGTCTTTCGTTACGTGATTTTCGAGGCTTCAAATCTCGA
This sequence comes from Cucurbita pepo subsp. pepo, assembly GCF_057944985.1. Classification (NCBI taxonomy): domain Eukaryota; kingdom Viridiplantae; phylum Streptophyta; class Magnoliopsida; order Cucurbitales; family Cucurbitaceae; genus Cucurbita; species Cucurbita pepo. Next base: position 11,813,992 of record NC_141808.1, read on the forward strand.
ACCGTGACGAAAATAAAACTAAAAGTAAAATTAAATTAAACATTTAGATAATGCAATTTAAAATCAAACAACACCTCGACTAGAACAAATTGAAAGGCAACACAAACAAGTGTTGTTAAAATTTGTTACAAACGGAGAAAGAGTTCGGGATACTGTTTCTAACGAAATATAAAAGACCCGAAGTACACAAACCGGGTCGACACTCATAAACGACCCTCAAGTGACAATGCAGCTCTCGAACGCTCCCCCACCTCGAGCGACAGTTAGCGAAGACCTGAAAAAGAAATCTAAAATGCGGTGAGTAAAAAAGTACTCGGTAAGCAGCCTACTTGTAGGCTGTCATCGCATCCAGTTCCTGGTAGGTTTCCACGGGCTTTTCTTTAGGCTCTAGGAAGTTTGGGCTTAACTCTATAGTTTGGCTGACCTTCTGGTGAGGCTCCAACGGTGTCGTGGTGTAGTTGGTTATCACGTCAGTCTAACACACTGAAGGTCTCCAGTTCAAGTCTGGGCGACGCCATCTTTGCAATTTTTATTTTTATAATAATAATCTGGATTCATTTTGGACCTCTACGAGAAAGTTTAAGAGCCTTCGAGCTTGGTAAGCCCGGGAACCGTGCCCTCGAACACGCATTGATTCATTTTAGACCTCTACGTGAAAGTTTAAGAGCCTTGGAGCTTATAGGCCCGAGAACCGTGCCCTCGAACACACATTGAGCATGTAATTAATTGTTTGGACTTTTATTCAAGAAATACGTGTACGAATCAACAAGGACTAGGGTGGAATGATTGTGAGCACGTCATATGCTGGATTTAGCCAAGAAATTTATGAACTCAACTTAGTATCAGAGGTCTAGGTTGATTGGTCCAACAGACGGTTTTTGCTAGACGAAGAGTCATTGAGTCTTTCGTTACGTGATTTTCGAGGCTTCAAATCTCGAACCGTGACGAAAATAAAACTAAAAGTAAAATTAAATTAAACATTTAGATAATGCAATTTAAAATCAAACAACACCTCGACTAGAACAAATTGAAAGGCAACACAAACAAGTGTTGTTAAAATTTGTTACAAACGGAGAAAGAGTTCGGGATACTGTTTCTAACGAAATATAAAAGACCCGAAGTACACAAACCGGGTCGACACTCATAAACGACCCTCAAGTGACAATGCAGCTCTCGAACGCTCCCCCACCTCGAGCGACAGTTAGCGAAGACCTGAAAAAGAAATCTAAAATGCGGTGAGTAAAAAAGTACTCGGTAAGCAGCCTACTTGTAGGCTGTCATCGCATCCAGTTCCTGGTAGGTTTCCACGGGCTTTTCTTTAGGCTCTAGGAAGTTTGGGCTTAACTCTATAGTTTGGCTGACCTTCTGGTGAGGCTTCCAACGGTGTCGTGGTGTAGTTGGTTATCACGTCAGTCTAACACACTGAAGGTCTCCAGTTCAAGTCTGGGCGACGCCATCTTTGCAATTTTTATTTTTATAATAATAATCTGGATTCATTTTGGACCTCTACGAGAAAGTTTAAGAGCCTTCGAGCTTGGTAAGCCCGGGAACCGTGCCCTCGAACACGCATTGATTCATTTTAGACCTCTACGTGAAAGTTTAAGAGCCTTGGAGCTTATAGGCCCGAGAACCGTGCCCTCGAACACACATTGAGCATGTAATTAATTGTTTGGACTTTTATTCAAGAAATACGTGTACGAATCAACAAGGACTAGGGTGGAATGATTGTGAGCACGTCATATGCTGGATTTAGCCAAGAAATTTATGAACTCAACTTAGTATCAGAGGTCTAGGTTGATTGGTCCAACAGACGGTTTTTGCTAGACGAAGAGTCATTGAGTCTTTCGTTACGTGATTTTCGAGGCTTCAAATCTCGAACCGTGACGAAAATAAAACTAAAAGTAAAATTAAATTAAACGTTTAGATAATGCAATTTAAAATCAAACAACACCTCGACTAGAACAAATTGAAAGGCAACACAAACAAGTGTTGTTAAAATTTGTTACAAACGGAGAAAGAGTTCGGGATACTGTTTCTAACGAAATATAAAAGACCCGAAGTACACAAACCGGGTCGACACTCATAAACGACCCTCAAGTGACAATGCAGCTCTCGAACGCTCCCCCACCTCGAGCGACAGTTAGCGAAGTCCTGAAAAAGAAATCTAAAATGCGGTGAGTAAAAAAGTACTCGGTAAGCAGCCTACTTGTAGAGTGTCATCGCATCCAGTTCCTGGTAGGTTTCCACGGGCTTTTCTTTAGGCTCTAGGAAGTTTGGGCTTAACTCTATAGTTTGGCTGACCTTCTGGTGAGGCTTCCAACGGTGTCGTGGTGTAGTTGGTTATCACGTCAGTCTAACACACTGAAGGTCTCCAGTTCAAGTCTGGGCGACGCCATCTTTGCAATTTTTATTTTTATAATAATAATCTGGATTCATTTTGGACCTCTACGAGAAAGTTTAAGAGCCTTCGAGCTTGGTAAGCCCGGGAACCGTGCCCTCGAACACGCATTGATTCGTTTTAGACCTCTACGTGAAAGTTTAAGAGCCTTGGAGCTTATAGGCCCGAGAACCGTGCCCTCGAACACACATTGAGCATGTAATTAATTGTTTGGACTTTTATTCAAGAAATACGTGTACGAATCAACAAGGACTAGGGTGGAATGATTGTGAGCACGTCATATGCTGGATTTAGCCAAGAAATTTATGAACTCAACTTAGTATCAGAGGTCTAGGTTGATTGGTCCAACAGACGGTTTTTGCTAGACGAAGAGTCATTGAGTCTTTCGTTACGTGATTTTCGAGGCTTCAAATCTCGAACCGTGACGAAAATAAAACTAAAAGTAAAATTAAATTAAACGTTTAGATAATGCAATTTAAAATCAAACAACACCTCGACTAGAACAAATTGAAAGGCAACACAAACAAGTGTTGTTAAAATTTGTTACAAACGGAGAAAGAGTTCGGGATACTGTTTCTAACGAAATATAAAAGACCCGAAGTACACAAACCGGGTCGACACTCATAAACGACCCTCAAGTGACAATGCAGCTCTCGAACGCTCCCCCACCTCGAGCGATAGTTAGCGAAGTCCTGAAAAAGAAATCTAAAATGCGGTGAGTAAAAAAGTACTCGGTAAGCAGCCTACTTGTAGGCTGTCATCGCATCCAGTTCCTGGTAGGTTTCCACGGGCTTTTCTTTAGGCTCTAGGAAGTTTGGGCTTAACTCTATAGTTTGGCTGACCTTCTGGTGAGGCTTCCAACGGTGTCGTGGTGTAGTTGGTTATCACGTCAGTCTAACACACTGAAGGTCTCCAGTTCAAGTCTGGGCGACGCCATCTTTGCAATTTTTATTTTTATAATAATAATCTGGATTCATTTTGGACCTCTACGAGAAAGTTTAAGAGCCTTCGAGCTTGGTAAGCCCGGGAACCGTGCCCTCGAACACGCATTGATTCATTTTAGACCTCTACGTGAAAGTTTAAGAGCCTTGGAGCTTATAGGCCCGAGAACCGTGCCCTCGAACACACATTGAGCATGTAATTAATTGTTTGGACTTTTATTCAAGAAATACGTGTACGAATCAACAAGGACTAGGGTGGAATGATTGTGAGCACGTCATATGCTGGATTTAGCCAAGAAATTTATGAACTCAACTTAGTATCAGAGGTCTAGGTTGATTGGTCCAACAGACGGTTTTTGCTAGACGAAGAGTCATTGAGTCTTTCGTTACGTGATTTTCGAGGCTTCAAATCTCGAACCGTGACGAAAATAAAACTAAAAGTAAAATTAAATTAAACGTTTAGATAATGCAATTTAAAATCAAACAACACCTCGACTAGAACAAATTGAAAGGCAACACAAACAAGTGTTGTTAAAATTTGTTACAAACGGAGAAAGAGTTCGGGATACTGTTTCTAACGAAATATAAAAGACCCGAAGTACACAAACCGGGTCGACACTCATAAACGACCCTCAAGTGACAATGCAGCTCTCGAACGCTCCCCCACCTCGAGCGACAGTTAGCGAAGTCCTGAAAAAGAAATCTAAAATGCGGTGAGTAAAAAAGTACTCGGTAAGCAGCCTACTTGTAGGCTGTCATCGCATCCAGTTCCTGGTAGGTTTCCACGGGCTTTTCTTTAGGCTCTAGGAAGTTTGGGCTTAACTCTATAGTTTGGCTGACCTTCTGGTGAGGCTTCCAACGGTGTCGTGGTGTAGTTGGTTATCACGTCAGTCTAACACACTGAAGGTCTCCAGTTCAAGTCTGGGCGACGCCATCTTTGCAATTTTTATTTTTATAATAATAATCTGGATTCATTTTGGACCTCTACGAGAAAGTTTAAGAGCCTTCGAGCTTGGTAAGCCCGGGAACCGTGCCCTCGAACACGCATTGATTCGTTTTAGACCTCTACGTGAAAGTTTAAGAGCCTTGGAGCTTATAGGCCCGAGAACCGTGCCCTCGAACACACATTGAGCATGTAATTAATTGTTTGGACTTTTATTCAAGAAATACGTGTACGAATCAACAAGGACTAGGGTGGAATGATTGTGAGCACGTCATATGCTGGATTTAGCCAAGAAATTTATGAACTCAACTTAGTATCAGAGGTCTAGGTTGATTGGTCCAACAGACGGTTTTTGCTAGACGAAGAGTCATTGAGTCTTTCGTTACGTGATTTTCGAGGCTTCAAATCTCGAACCGTGACGAAAATAAAACTAAAAGTAAAATTAAATTAAACGTTTAGATAATGCAATTTAAAATCAAACAACACCTCGACTAGAACAAATTGAAAGGCAACACAAACAAGTGTTGTTAAAATTTGTTACAAACGGAGAAAGAGTTCGGGATACTGTTTCTAACGAAATATAAAAGACCCGAAGTACACAAACCGGGTCGACACTCATAAACGACCCTCAAGTGACAATGCAGCTCTCGAACGCTCCCCCACCTCGAGCGATAGTTAGCGAAGTCCTGAAAAAGAAATCTAAAATGCGGTGAGTAAAAAAGTACTCGGTAAGCAGCCTACTTGTAGGCTGTCATCGCATCCAGTTCCTGGTAGGTTTCCACGGGCTTTTCTTTAGGCTCTAGGAAGTTTGGGCTTAACTCTATAGTTTGGCTGACCTTCTGGTGAGGCTCCAACGGTGTCGTGGTGTAGTTGGTTATCACGTCAGTCTAACACACTGAAGGTCTCCAGTTCAAGTCTGGGCGACGCCATCTTTGCAATTTTTATTTTTATAATAATAATCTGGATTCATTTTGGACCTCTACGAGAAAGTTTAAGAGCCTTCGAGCTTGGTAAGCCCGGGAACCGTGCCCTCGAACACGCATTGATTCATTTTAGACCTCTACGTGAAAGTTTAAGAGCCTTGGAGCTTATAGGCCCGAGAACCGTGCCCTCGAACACACATTGAGCATGTAATTAATTGTTTGGACTTTTATTCAAGAAATACGTGTACGAATCAACAAGGACTAGGGTGGAATGATTGTGAGCACGTCATATGCTGGATTTAGCCAAGAAATTTATGAACTCAACTTAGTATCAGAGGTCTAGGTTGATTGGTCCAACAGACGGTTTTTGCTAGACGAAGAGTCATTGAGTCTTTCGTTACGTGATTTTCGAGGCTTCAAATCTCGAACCGTGACGAAAATAAAACTAAAAGTAAAATTAAATTAAACGTTTAGATAATGCAATTTAAAATCAAACAACACCTCGACTAGAACAAATTGAAAGGCAACACAAACAAGTGTTGTTAAAATTTGTTACAAACGGAGAAAGAGTTCGGGATACTGTTTCTAACGAAATATAAAAGACCCGAAGTACACAAACCGGGTCGACACTCATAAACGACCCTCAAGTGACAATGCAGCTCTCGAACGCTCCCCCACCTCGAGCGACAGTTAGCGAAGTCCTGAAAAAGAAATCTAAAATGCGGTGAGTAAAAAAGTACTCGGTAAGCAGCCTACTTGTAGGCTGTCATCGCATCCAGTTCCTGGTAGGTTTCCACGGGCTTTTCTTTAGGCTCTAGGAAGTTTGGGCTTAACTCTATAGTTTGGCTGACCTTCTGGTGAGGCTTCCAACGGTGTCGTGGTGTAGTTGGTTATCACGTCAGTCTAACACACTGAAGGTCTCCAGTTCAAGTCTGGGCGACGCCATCTTTGCAATTTTTATTTTTATAATAATAATCTGGATTCATTTTGGACCTCTACGAGAAAGTTTAAGAGCCTTCGAGCTTGGTAAGCCCGGGAACCGTGCCCTCGAACACGCATTGATTCGTTTTAGACCTCTACTTGAAAGTTTAAGAGCCTTGGAGCTTATAGGCCCGAGAACCGTGCCCTCGAACACACATTGAGCATGTAATTAATTGTTTGGACTTTTATTCAAGAAATACGTGTACGAATCAACAAGGACTAGGGTGGAATGATTGTGAGCACGTCATATGCTGGATTTAGCCAAGAAATTTATGAACTCAACTTAGTATCAGAGGTCTAGGTTGATTGGTCCAACAGACGGTTTTTGCTAGACGAAGAGTCATTGAGTCTTTCGTTACGTGATTTTCGAGGCTTCAAATCTCGAACCGTGACGAAAATAAAACTAAAAGTAAAATTAAATTAAACGTTTAGATAATGCAATTTAAAATCAAACAACACCTCGACTAGAACAAATTGAAAGGCAACACAAACAAGTGTTGTTAAAATTTGTTACAAACGGAGAAAGAGTTCGGGATACTGTTTCTAACGAAATATAAAAGACCCGAAGTACACAAACCGGGTCGACACTCATAAACGACCCTCAAGTGACAATGCAGCTCTCGAACGCTCCCCCACCTCGAGCGACAGTTAGCGAAGTCCTGAAAAAGAAATCTAAAATGCGGTGAGTAAAAAAGTACTCGGTAAGCAGCCTACTTGTAGGCTGTCATCGCATCCAGTTCCTGGTAGGTTTCCACGGGCTTTTCTTTAGGCTCTAGGAAGTTTGGGCTTAACTCTATAGTTTGGCTGACCTTCTGGTGAGGCTTCCAACGGTGTCGTGGTGTAGTTGGTTATCACGTCAGTCTAACACACTGAAGGTCTCCAGTTCAAGTCTGGGCGACGCCATCTTTGCAATTTTTATTTTTATAATAATAATCTGGATTCATTTTGGACCTCTACGAGAAAGTTTAAGAGCCTTCGAGCTTGGTAAGCCCGGGAACCGTGCCCTCGAACACGCATTGATTCGTTTTAGACCTCTACGTGAAAGTTTAAGAGCCTTGGAGCTTATAGGCCCGAGAACCGTGCCCTCGAACACACATTGAGCATGTAATTAATTGTTTGGACTTTTATTCAAGAAATACGTGTACGAATCAACAAGGACTAGGGTGGAATGATTGTGAGCACGTCATATGCTGGATTTAGCCAAGAAATTTATGAACTCAACTTAGTATCAGAGGTCTAGGTTGATTGGTCCAACAGACGGTTTTTGCTAGACGAAGAGTCATTGAGTCTTTCGTTACGTGATTTTCGAGGCTTCAAATCTCGAACCGTGACGAAAATAAAACTAAAAGTAAAATTAAATTAAACGTTTAGATAATGCAATTTAAAATCAAACAACACCTCGACTAGAACAAATTGAAAGGCAACACAAACAAGTGTTGTTAAAATTTGTTACAAACGGAGAAAGAGTTCGGGATACTGTTTCTAACGAAATATAAAAGACCCGAAGTACACAAACCGGGTCGACACTCATAAACGACCCTCAAGTGACAATGCAGCTCTCGAACGCTCCCCCACCTCGAGCGACAGTTAGCGAAGACCTGAAAAAGAAATCTAAAATGCGGTGAGTAAAAAAGTACTCGGTAAGCAGCCTACTTGTAGGCTGTCATCGCATCCAGTTCCTGGTAGGTTTCCACGGGCTTTTCTTTAGGCTCTAGGAAGTTTGGGCTTAACTCTATAGTTTGGCTGACCTTCTGGTGAGGCTTCCAACGGTGTCGTGGTGTAGTTGGTTATCACGTCAGTCTAACACACTGAAGGTCTCCAGTTCAAGTCTGGGCGACGCCATCTTTGCAATTTTTATTTTTATAATAATAATCTGGATTCATTTTGGACCTCTACGAGAAAGTTTAAGAGCCTTCGAGCTTGGTAAGCCCGGGAACCGTGCCCTCGAACACGCATTGATTCATTTTAGACCTCTACGTGGAAGTTTAAGAGCCTTGGAGCTTATAGGCCCGAGAACCGTGCCCTCGAACACACATTGAGCATGTAATTAATTGTTTGGACTTTTATTCAAGAAATACGTGTACGAATCAACAAGGACTAGGGTGGAATGATTGTGAGCACGTCATATGCTGGATTTAGCCAAGAAATTTATGAACTCAACTTAGTATCAGAGGTCTAGGTTGATTGGTCCAACAGACGGTTTTTGCTAGACGAAGAGTCATTGAGTCTTTCGTTACGTGATTTTCGAGGCTTCAAATCTCGAACCGTGACGAAAATAAAACTAAAAGTAAAATTAAATTAAACATTTAGATAATGCAATTTAAAATCAAACAACACCTCGACTAGAACAAATTGAAAGGCAACACAAACAAGTGTTGTTAAAATTTGTTACAAACGGAGAAAGAGTTCGGGATACTGTTTCTAACGAAATATAAAAGACCCGAAGTACACAAACCGGGTCGACACTCATAAACGACCCTCAAGTGACAATGCAGCTCTCGAACGCTCCCCCACCTCGAGCGACAGTTAGCGAAGACCTGAAAAAGAAATCTAAAATGCGGTGAGTAAAAAAGTACTCGGTAAGCAGCCTACTTGTAGGCTGTCATCGCATCCAGTTCCTGGTAGGTTTCCACGGGCTTTTCTTTAGGCTCTAGGAAGTTTGGGCTTAACTCTATAGTTTGGCTGACCTTCTGGTGAGGCTTCCAACGGTGTCGTGGTGTAGTTGGTTATCACGTCAGTCTAACACACTGAAGGTCTCCAGTTCAAGTCTGGGCGACGCCATCTTTGCAATTTTTATTTTTATAATAATAATCTGGATTCATTTTGGACCTCTACGAGAAAGTTTAAGAGCCTTCGAGCTTGGTAAGCCCGGGAACCGTGCCCTCGAACACGCATTGATTCATTTTAGACCTCTACGTGGAAGTTTAAGAGCCTTGGAGCTTATAGGCCCGAGAACCGTGCCCTCGAACACACATTGAGCATGTAATTAATTGTTTGGACTTTTATTCAAGAAATACGTGTACGAATCAACAAGGACTAGGGTGGAATGATTGTGAGCACGTCATATGCTGGATTTAGCCAAGAAATTTATGAACTCAACTTAGTATCAGAGGTCTAGGTTGATTGGTCCAACAGACGGTTTTTGCTAGACGAAGAGTCATTGAGTCTTTCGTTACGTGATTTTCGAGGCTTCAAATCTCGAACCGTGACGAAAATAAAACTAAAAGTAAAATTAAATTAAACATTTAGATAATGCAATTTAAAATCAAACAACACCTCGACTAGAACAAATTGAAAGGCAACACAAACAAGTGTTGTTAAAATTTGTTACAAACGGAGAAAGAGTTCGGGATACTGTTTCTAACGAAATATAAAAGACCCGAAGTACACAAACCGGGTCGACACTCATAAACGACCCTCAAGTGACAATGCAGCTCTCGAACGCTCCCCCACCTCGAGCGACAGTTAGCGAAGACCTGAAAAAGAAATCTAAAATGCGGTGAGTAAAAAAGTACTCGGTAAGCAGCCTACTTGTAGGCTGTCATCGCATCCAGTTCCTGGTAGGTTTCCACGGGCTTTTCTTTAGGCTCTAGGAAGTTTGGGCTTAACTCTATAGTTTGGCTGACCTTCTGGTGAGGCTTCCAACGGTGTCGTGGTGTAGTTGGTTATCACGTCAGTCTAACACACTGAAGGTCTCCAGTTCAAGTCTGGGCGACGCCATCTTTGCAATTTTTATTTTTATAATAATAATCTGGATTCATTTTGGACCTCTACGAGAAAGTTTAAGAGCCTTCGAGCTTGGTAAGCCCGGGAACCGTGCCCTCGAACACGCATTGATTCATTTTAGACCTCTACGTGGAAGTTTAAGAGCCTTGGAGCTTATAGGCCCGAGAACCGTGCCCTCGAACACACATTGAGCATGTAATTAATTGTTTGGACTTTTATTCAAGAAATACGTGTACGAATCAACAAGGACTAGGGTGGAATGATTGTGAGCACGTCATATGCTGGATTTAGCCAAGAAATTTATGAACTCAACTTAGTATCAGAGGTCTAGGTTGATTGGTCCAACAGACGGTTTTTGCTAGACGAAGAGTCATTGAGTCTTTCGTTACGTGATTTTCGAGGCTTCAAATCTCGAACCGTGACGAAAATAAAACTAAAAGTAAAATTAAATTAAACATTTAGATAATGCAATTTAAAATCAAACAACACCTCGACTAGAACAAATTGAAAGGCAACACAAACAAGTGTTGTTAAAATTTGTTACAAACGGAGAAAGAGTTCGGGATACTGTTTCTAACGAAATATAAAAGACCCGAAGTACACAAACCGGGTCGACACTCATAAACGACCCTCAAGTGACAATGCAGCTCTCGAACGCTCCCCCACCTCGAGCGACAGTTAGCGAAGACCTGAAAAAGAAATCTAAAATGCGGTGAGTAAAAAAGTACTCGGTAAGCAGCCTACTTGTAGGCTGTCATCGCATCCAGTTCCTGGTAGGTTTCCACGGGCTTTTCTTTAGGCTCTAGGAAGTTTGGGCTTAACTCTATAGTTTGGCTGACCTTCTGGTGAGGCTTCCAACGGTGTCGTGGTGTAGTTGGTTATCACGTCAGTCTAACACACTGAAGGTCTCCAGTTCAAGTCTGGGCGACGCCATCTTTGCAATTTTTATTTTTATAATAATAATCTGGATTCATTTTGGACCTCTACGAGAAAGTTTAAGAGCCTTCGAGCTTGGTAAGCCCGGGAACCGTGCCCTCGAACACGCATTGATTCATTTTAGACCTCTACGTGGAAGTTTAAGAGCCTTGGAGCTTATAGGCCCGAGAACCGTGCCCTCGAACACACATTGAGCATGTAATTAATTGTTTGGACTTTTATTCAAGAAATACGTGTACGAATCAACAAGGACTAGGGTGGAATGATTGTGAGCACGTCATATGCTGGATTTAGCCAAGAAATTTATGAACTCAACTTAGTATCAGAGGTCTAGGTTGATTGGTCCAACAGACGGTTTTTGCTAGACGAAGAGTCATTGAGTCTTTCGTTACGTGATTTTCGAGGCTTCAAATCTCGAACCGTGACGAAAATAAAACTAAAAGTAAAATTAAATTAAACATTTAGATAATGCAATTTAAAATCAAACAACACCTCGACTAGAACAAATTGAAAGGCAACACAAACAAGTGTTGTTAAAATTTGTTACAAACGGAGAAAGAGTTCGGGATACTGTTTCTAACGAAATATAAAAGACCCGAAGTACACAAACCGGGTCGACACTCATAAACGACCCTCAAGTGACAATGCAGCTCTCGAACGCTCCCCCACCTCGAGCGACAGTTAGCGAAGACCTGAAAAAGAAATCTAAAATGCGGTGAGTAAAAAAGTACTCGGTAAGCAGCCTACTTGTAGGCTGTCATCGCATCCAGTTCCTGGTAGGTTTCCACGGGCTTTTCTTTAGGCTCTAGGAAGTTTGGGCTTAACTCTATAGTTTGGCTGACCTTCTGGTGAGGCTTCCAACGGTGTCGTGGTGTAGTTGGTTATCACGTCAGTCTAACACACTGAAGGTCTCCAGTTCAAGTCTGGGCGACGCCATCTTTGCAATTTTTATTTTTATAATAATAATCTGGATTCATTTTGGACCTCTACGAGAAAGTTTAAGAGCCTTCGAGCTTGGTAAGCCCGGGAACCGTGCCCTCGAACACGCATTGATTCATTTTAGACCTCTACGTGGAAGTTTAAGAGCCTTGGAGCTTATAGGCCCGAGAACCGTGCCCTCGAACACACATTGAGCATGTAATTAATTGTTTGGACTTTTATTCAAGAAATACGTGTACGAATCAACAAGGACTAGGGTGGAATGATTGTGAGCACGTCATATGCTGGATTTAGCCAAGAAATTTATGAACTCAACTTAGTATCAGAGGTCTAGGTTGATTGGTCCAACAGACGGTTTTTGCTAGACGAAGAGTCATTGAGTCTTTCGTTACGTGATTTTTGAGGCTTCAAATCTCGAACCGTGACGAAAATAAAACTAAAAGTAAAATTAAATTAAACATTTAGATAATGCAATTTAAAATCAAACAACACCTCGACTAGAACAAATTGAAAGGCAACACAAACAAGTGTTGTTAAAATTTGTTACAAACGGAGAAAGAGTTCGGGATACTGTTTCTAACGAAATATAAAAGACCCGAAGTACACAAACCGGGTCGACACTCATAAACGACCCTCAAGTGACAATGCAGCTCTCGAACGCTCCCCCACCTCGAGCGACAGTTAGCGAAGACCTGAAAAAGAAATCTAAAATGCGGTGAGTAAAAAAGTACTCGGTAAGCAGCCTACTTGTAGGCTGTCATCGCATCCAGTTCCTGGTAGGTTTCCACGGGCTTTTCTTTAGGCTCTAGGAAGTTTGGGCTTAACTCTATAGTTTGGCTGACCTTCTGGTGAGGCTTCCAACGGTGTCGTGGTGTAGTTGGTTATCACGTCAGTCTAACACACTGAAGGTCTCCAGTTCAAGTCTGGGCGACGCCATCTTTGCAATTTTTATTTTTATAATAATAATCTGGATTCATTTTGGACCTCTACGAGAAAGTTTAAGAGCCTTCGAGCTTGGTAAGCCCGGGAACCGTGCCCTCGAACACGCATTGATTCATTTTAGACCTCTACGTGAAAGTTTAAGAGCCTTGGAGCTTATAGGCCCGAGAACCGTGCCCTCGAACACACATTGAGCATGTAATTAATTGTTTGGACTTTTATTCAAGAAATACGTGTACGAATCAACAAGGACTAGGGTGGAATGATTGTGAGCACGTCATATGCTGGATTTAGCCAAGAAATTTATGAACTCAACTTAGTATCAGAGGTCTAGGTTGATTGGTCCAACAGACGGTTTTTGCTAGACGAAGAGTCATTGAGTCTTTCGTTACGTGATTTTCGAGGCTTCAAATCTCGAACCGTGACGAAAATAAAACTAAAAGTAAAATTAAATTAAACATTTAGATAATGCAATTTAAAATCAAACAACACCTCGACTAGAACAAATTGAAAGGCAACACAAACAAGTGTTGTTAAAATTTGTTACAAACGGAGAAAGAGTTCGGGATACTGTTTCTAACGAAATATAAAAGACCCGAAGTACACAAACCGGGTCGACACTCATAAACGACCCTCAAGTGACAATGCAGCTCTCGAACGCTCCCCCACCTCGAGCGACAGTTAGCGAAGACCTGAAAAAGAAATCTAAAATGCGGTGAGTAAAAAAGTACTCGGTAAGCAGCCTACTTGTAGGCTGTCATCGCATCCAGTTCCTGGTAGGTTTCCACGGGCTTTTCTTTAGGCTCTAGGAAGTTTGGGCTTAACTCTATAGTTTGGCTGACCTTCTGGTGAGGCTTCCAACGGTGTCGTGGTGTAGTTGGTTATCACGTCAGTCTAACACACTGAAGGTCTCCAGTTCAAGTCTGGGCGACGCCATCTTTGCAATTTTTATTTTTATAATAATAATCTGGATTCATTTTGGACCTCTACGAGAAAGTTTAAGAGCCTTCGAGCTTGGTAAGCCCGGGAACCGTGCCCTCGAACACGCATTGATTCATTTTAGACCTCTACGTGAAAGTTTAAGAGCCTTGGAGCTTATAGGCCCGAGAACCGTGCCCTCGAACACACATTGAGCATGTAATTAATTGTTTGGACTTTTATTCAAGAAATACGTGTACGAATCAACAAGGACTAGGGTGGAATGATTGTGAGCACGTCATATGCTGGATTTAGCCAAGAAATTTATGAACTCAACTTAGTATCAGAGGTCTAGGTTGATTGGTCCAACAGACGGTTTTTGCTAGACGAAGAGTCATTGAGTCTTTCGTTACGTGATTTTCGAGGCTTCAAATCTCGAACCGTGACGAAAATAAAACTAAAAGTAAAATTAAATTAAACATTTAGATAATGCAATTTAAAATCAAACAACACCTCGACTAGAACAAATTGAAAGGCAACACAAACAAGTGTTGTTAAAATTTGTTACAAACGGAGAAAAAGAGTTCGGGATACTGTTTCTAACGAAATATAAAAGACCCGAAGTACACAAACCGGGTCGACACTCATAAACGACCCTCAAGTGACAATGCAGCTCTCGAACGCTCCCCCACCTCGAGCGACAGTTAGCGAAGACCTGAAAAAGAAATCTAAAATGCGGTGAGTAAAAAAGTACTCGGTAAGCAGCCTACTTGTAGGCTGTCATCGCATCCAGTTCCTGGTAGGTTTCCACGGGCTTTTCTTTAGGCTCTAGGAAGTTTGGGCTTAACTCTATAGTTTGGCTGACCTTCTGGTGAGGCTTCCAACGGTGTCGTGGTGTAGTTGGTTATCACGTCAGTCTAACACACTGAAGGTCTCCAGTTCAAGTCTGGGCGACGCCATCTTTGCAATTTTTATTTTTATAATAATAATCTGGATTCATTTTGGACCTCTACGAGAAAGTTTAAGAGCCTTCGAGCTTGGTAAGCCCGGGAACCGTGCCCTCGAACACGCATTGATTCATTTTAGACCTCTACGTGAAAGTTTAAGAGCCTTGGAGCTTATAGGCCCGAGAACCGTGCCCTCGAACACACATTGAGCATGTAATTAATTGTTTGGACTTTTATTCAAGAAATACGTGTACGAATCAACAAGGACTAGGGTGGAATGATTGTGAGCACGTCATATGCTGGATTTAGCCAAGAAATTTATGAACTCAACTTAGTATCAGAGGTCTAGGTTGATTGGTCCAACAGACGGTTTTTGCTAGACGAAGAGTCATTGAGTCTTTCGTTACGTGATTTTCGAGGCTTCAAATCTCGAACCGTGACGAAAATAAAACTAAAAGTAAAATTAAATTAAACATTTAGATAATGCAATTTAAAATCAAACAACACCTCGACTAGAACAAATTGAAAGGCAACACAAACAAGTGTTGTTAAAATTTGTTACAAACGGAGAAAAAGAGTTCGGGATACTGTTTCTAACGAAATATAAAAGACCCGAAGTACACAAACCGGGTCGACACTCATAAACGACCCTCAAGTGACAATGCAGCTCTCGAACGCTCCCCCACCTCGAGCGACAGTTAGCGAAGACCTGAAAAAGAAATCTAAAATGCGGTGAGTAAAAAAGTACTCGGTAAGCAGCCTACTTGTAGGCTGTCATCGCATCCAGTTCCTGGTAGGTTTCCACGGGCTTTTCTTTAGGCTCTAGGAAGTTTGGGCTTAACTCTATAGTTTGGCTGACCTTCTGGTGAGGCTTCCAACGGTGTCGTGGTGTAGTTGGTTATCACGTCAGTCTAACACACTGAAGGTCTCCAGTTCAAGTCTGGGCGACGCCATCTTTGCAATTTTTATTTTTATAATAATAATCTGGATTCATTTTGGACCTCTACGAGAAAGTTTAAGAGCCTTCGAGCTTGGTAAGCCCGGGAACCGTGCCCTCGAACACGCATTGATTCATTTTAGACCTCTACGTGAAAGTTTAAGAGCCTTGGAGCTTATAGGCCCGAGAACCGTGCCCTCGAACACACATTGAGCATGTAATTAATTGTTTGGACTTTTATTCAAGAAATACGTGTACGAATCAACAAGGACTAGGGTGGAATGATTGTGAGCAAGTCATATGCTGGATTTAGCCAAGAAATTTATGAACTCAACTTAGTATCAGAGGTCTAGGTTGATTGGTCCAACATACGGTTTTTGCTAGACGAAGAGTCATTGAGTCTTTCGTTACGTGATTTTCGAGGCTTCAAATCTCGAACCGTGACGAAAATAAAACTAAAAGTAAAATTAAATTAAACATTTAGATAATGCAATTTAAAATCAAACAACACCTCGACTAGAACAAATTGAAAGGCAACACAAACAAGTGTTGTTAAAATTTGTTACAAACGGAGAAAAAGAGTTCGGGATACTGTTTCTAACGAAATATAAAAGACCCGAAGTACACAAACCGGGTCGACACTCATAAACGACCCTCAAGTGACAATGCAGCTCTCGAACGCTCCCCCACCTCGAGCGACAGTTAGCGAAGACCTGAAAAAGAAATCTAAAATGCGGTGAGTAAAAAAGTACTCGGTAAGCAGCCTACTTGTAGGCTGTCATCGCATCCAGTTCCTGGTAGGTTTCCACGGGCTTTTCTTTAGGCTCTAGGAAGTTTGGGCTTAACTCTATAGTTTGGCTGACCTTCTGGTGAGGCTTCCAACGGTGTCGTGGTGTAGTTGGTTATCACGTCAGTCTAACACACTGAAGGTCTCCAGTTCAAGTCTGGGCGACGCCATCTTTGCAATTTTTATTTTTATAATAATAATCTGGATTCATTTTGGACCTCTACGAGAAAGTTTAAGAGCCTTCGAGCTTGGTAAGCCCGGGAACCGTGCCCTCGAACACGCATTGATTCATTTTAGACCTCTACGTGAAAGTTTAAGAGCCTTGGAGCTTATAGGCCCGAGAACCGTGCCCTCGAACACACATTGAGCATGTAATTAATTGTTTGGACTTTTATTCAAGAAATACGTGTACGAATCAACAAGGACTAGGGTGGAATGATTGTGAGCAAGTCATATGCTGGATTTAGCCAAGAAATTTATGAACTCAACTTAGTATCAGAGGTCTAGGTTGATTGGTCCAACATACGGTTTTTGCTAGACGAAGAGTCATTGAGTCTTTCGTTACGTGATTTTCGAGGCTTCAAATCTCGAACCGTGACGAAAATAAAACTAAAAGTAAAATTAAATTAAACATTTAGATAATGCAATTTAAAATCAAACAACACCTCGACTAGAACAAATTGAAAGGCAACACAAACAAGTGTTGTTAAAATTTGTTACAAACGGAGAAAGAGTTCGGGATACTGTTTCTAACGAAATATAAAAGACCCGAAGTACACAAACCGGGTCGACACTCATAAACGACCCTCAAGTGACAATGCAGCTCTCGAACGCTCCCCCACCTCGAGCGACAGTTAGCGAAGACCTGAAAAAGAAATCTAAAATGCGGTGAGTAAAAAAGTACTCGGTAAGCAGCCTACTTGTAGGCTGTCATCGCATCCAGTTCCTGGTAGGTTTCCACGGGCTTTTCTTTAGGCTCTAGGAAGTTTGGGCTTAACTCTATAGTTTGGCTGACCTTCTGGTGAGGCTTCCAACGGTGTCGTGGTGTAGTTGGTTATCACGTCAGTCTAACACACTGAAGGTCTCCAGTTCAAGTCTGGGCGACGCCATCTTTGCAATTTTTATTTTTATAATAATAATCTGGATTCATTTTGGACCTCTACGAGAAAGTTTAAGAGCCTTCGAGCTTGGTAAGCCCGGGAACCGTGCCCTCGAACACGCATTGATTCATTTTAGACCTCTACGTGAAAGTTTAAGAGCCTTGGAGCTTATAGGCCCGAGAACCGTGCCCTCGAACACACATTGAGCATGTAATTAATTGTTTGGACTTTTATTCAAGAAATACGTGTACGAATCAACAAGGACTAGGGTGGAATGATTGTGAGCACGTCATATGCTGGATTTAGCCAAGAAATTTATGAACTCAACTTAGTATCAGAGGTCTAGGTTGATTGGTCCAACAGACGGTTTTTGCTAGACGAAGAGTCATTGAGTCTTTCGTTACGTGATTTTCGAGGCTTCAAATCTCGAACCGTGACGAAAATAAAACTAAAAGTAAAATTAAATTAAACATTTAGATAATGCAATTTAAAATCAAACAACACCTCGACTAGAACAAATTGAAAGGCAACACAAACAAGTGTTGTTAAAATTTGTTACAAACGGAGAAAGAGTTCGGGATACTGTTTCTAACGAAATATAAAAGACCCGAAGTACACAAACCGGGTCGACACTCATAAACGACCCTCAAGTGACAATGCAGCTCTCGAACGCTCCCCCACCTCGAGCGACAGTTAGCGAAGACCTGAAAAAGAAATCTAAAATGCGGTGAGTAAAAAAGTACTCGGTAAGCAGCCTACTTGTAGGCTGTCATCGCATCCAGTTCCTGGTAGGTTTCCACGGGCTTTTCTTTAGGCTCTAGGAAGTTTGGGCTTAACTCTATAGTTTGGCTGACCTTCTGGTGAGGCTTCCAACGGTGTCGTGGTGTAGTTGGTTATCACGTCAGTCTAACACACTGAAGGTCTCCAGTTCAAGTCTGGGCGACGCCATCTTTGCAATTTTTATTTTTATAATAATAATCTGGATTCATTTTGGACCTCTACGAGAAAGTTTAAGAGCCTTCGAGCTTGGTAAGCCCGGGAACCGTGCCCTCGAACACGCATTGATTCATTTTAGACCTCTACGTGAAAGTTTAAGAGCCTTGGAGCTTATAGGCCCGAGAACCGTGCCCTCGAACACACATTGAGCATGTAATTAATTGTTTGGACTTTTATTCAAGAAATACGTGTACGAATCAACAAGGACTAGGGTGGAATGATTGTGAGCACGTCATATGCTGGATTTAGCCAAGAAATTTATGAACTCAACTTAGTATCAGAGGTCTAGGTTGATTGGTCCAACAGACGGTTTTTGCTAGACGAAGAGTCATTGAGTCTTTCGTTACGTGATTTTCGAGGCTTCAAATCTCGAACCGTGACGAAAATAAAACTAAAAGTAAAATTAAATTAAACATTTAGATAATGCAATTTAAAATCAAACAACACCTCGACTAGAACAAATTGAAAGGCAACACAAACAAGTGTTGTTAAAATTTGTTACAAACGGAGAAAGAGTTCGGGATACTGTTTCTAACGAAATATAAAAGACCCGAAGTACACAAACCGGGTCGACACTCATAAACGACCCTCAAGTGACAATGCAGCTCTCGAACGCTCCCCCACCTCGAGCGACAGTTAGCGAAGACCTGAAAAAGAAATCTAAAATGCGGTGAGTAAAAAAGTACTCGGTAAGCAGCCTACTTGTAGGCTGTCATCGCATCCAGTTCCTGGTAGGTTTCCACGGGCTTTTCTTTAGGCTCTAGGAAGTTTGGGCTTAACTCTATAGTTTGGCTGACCTTCTGGTGAGGCTTCCAACGGTGTCGTGGTGTAGTTGGTTATCACGTCAGTCTAACACACTGAAGGTCTCCAGTTCAAGTCTGGGCGACGCCATCTTTGCAATTTTTATTTTTATAATAATAATCTGGATTCATTTTGGACCTCTACGAGAAAGTTTAAGAGCCTTCGAGCTTGGTAAGCCCGGGAACCGTGCCCTCGAACACGCATTGATTCATTTTAGACCTCTACGTGAAAGTTTAAGAGCCTTGGAGCTTATAGGCCCGAGAACCGTGCCCTCGAACACACATTGAGCATGTAATTAATTGTTTGGACTTTTATTCAAGAAATACGTGTACGAATCAACAAGGACTAGGGTGGAATGATTGTGAGCACGTCATATGCTGGATTTAGCCAAGAAATTTATGAACTCAACTTAGTATCAGAGGTCTAGGTTGATTGGTCCAACAGACGGTTTTTGCTAGACGAAGAGTCATTGAGTCTTTCGTTACGTGATTTTCGAGGCTTCAAATCTCGAACCGTGACGAAAATAAAACTAAAAGTAAAATTAAATTAAACATTTAGATAATGCAATTTAAAATCAAACAACACCTCGACTAGAACAAATTGAAAGGCAACACAAACAAGTGTTGTTAAAATTTGTTACAAACGGAGAAAAAGAGTTCGGGATACTGTTTCTAACGAAATATAAAAGACCCGAAGTACACAAACCGGGTCGACACTCATAAACGACCCTCAAGTGACAATGCAGCTCTCGAACGCTCCCCCACCTCGAGCGACAGTTAGCGAAGACCTGAAAAAGAAATCTAAAATGCGGTGAGTAAAAAAGTACTCGGTAAGCAGCCTACTTGTAGGCTGTCATCGCATCCAGTTCCTGGTAGGTTTCCACGGGCTTTTCTTTAGGCTCTAGGAAGTTTGGGCTTAACTCTATAGTTTGGCTGACCTTCTGGTGAGGCTTCCAACGGTGTCGTGGTGTAGTTGGTTATCACGTCAGTCTAACACACTGAAGGTCTCCAGTTCAAGTCTGGGCGACGCCATCTTTGCAATTTTTATTTTTATAATAATAATCTGGATTCATTTTGGACCTCTACGAGAAAGTTTAAGAGCCTTCGAGCTTGGTAAGCCCGGGAACCGTGCCCTCGAACACGCATTGATTCATTTTAGACCTCTACGTGAAAGTTTAAGAGCCTTGGAGCTTATAGGCCCGAGAACCGTGCCCTCGAACACACATTGAGCATGTAATTAATTGTTTGGACTTTTATTCAAGAAATACGTGTACGAATCAACAAGGACTAGGGTGGAATGATTGTGAGCACGTCATATGCTGGATTTAGCCAAGAAATTTATGAACTCAACTTAGTATCAGAGGTCTAGGTTGATTGGTCCAACAGACGGTTTTTGCTAGACGAAGAGTCATTGAGTCTTTCGTTACGTGATTTTCGAGGCTTCAAATCTCGAACCGTGACGAAAATAAAACTAAAAGTAAAATTAAATTAAACATTTAGATAATGCAATTTAAAATCAAACAACACCTCGACTAGAACAAATTGAAAGGCAACACAAACAAGTGTTGTTAAAATTTGTTACAAACGGAGAAAAAGAGTTCGGGATACTGTTTCTAACGAAATATAAAAGACCCGAAGTACACAAACCGGGTCGACACTCATAAACGACCCTCAAGTGACAATGCAGCTCTCGAACGCTCCCCCACCTCGAGCGACAGTTAGCGAAGACCTGAAAAAGAAATCTAAAATGCGGTGAGTAAAAAAGTACTCGGTAAGCAGCCTACTTGTAGGCTGTCATCGCATCCAGTTCCTGGTAGGTTTCCACGGGCTTTTCTTTAGGCTCTAGGAAGTTTGGGCTTAACTCTATAGTTTGGCTGACCTTCTGGTGAGGCTTCCAACGGTGTCGTGGTGTAGTTGGTTATCACGTCAGTCTAACACACTGAAGGTCTCCAGTTCAAGTCTGGGCGACGCCATCTTTGCAATTTTTATTTTTATAATAATAATCTGGATTCATTTTGGACCTCTACGAGAAAGTTTAAGAGCCTTCGAGCTTGGTAAGCCCGGGAACCGTGCCCTCGAACACGCATTGATTCATTTTAGACCTCTACGTGAAAGTTTAAGAGCCTTGGAGCTTATAGGCCCGAGAACCGTGCCCTCGAACACACATTGAGCATGTAATTAATTGTTTGGACTTTTATTCAAGAAATACGTGTACGAATCAACAAGGACTAGGGTGGAATGATTGTGAGCACGTCATATGCTGGATTTAGCCAAGAAATTTATGAACTCAACTTAGTATCAGAGGTCTAGGTTGATTGGTCCAACAGACGGTTTTTGCTAGACGAAGAGTCATTGAGTCTTTCGTTACGTGATTTCCGAGGCTTCAAATCTCGAACCGTGACGAAAATAAAACTAAAAGTAAAATTAAATTAAACATTTAGATAATGCAATTTAAAATCAAACAACACCTCGTCTAGAACAAATTGAAAGGCAACACAAACAAGTGTTGTTAAAATTTGTTACAAACGGAGAAAGAGTTCGGGATACTGTTTCTAACGAAATATAAAAGACCCGAAGTACACAAACCGGGTCGACACTCATAAACGACCCTCAAGTGACAATGCAGCTCTCGAACGCTCCCCCACCTCGAGCGACAGTTAGCGAAGACCTGAAAAAGAAATCTAAAATGCGGTGAGTAAAAAAGTACTCGGTAAGCAGCCTACTTGTAGGCTGTCATCGCATCCAGTTCCTGGTAGGTTTCCACGGGCTTTTCTTTAGGCTCTAGGAAGTTTGGGCTTAACTCTATAGTTTGGCTGACCTTCTGGTGAGGCTTCCAACGGTGTCGTGGTGTAGTTGGTTATCACGTCAGTCTAACACACTGAAGGTCTCCAGTTCAAGTCTGGGCGACGCCATCTTTGCAATTTTTATTTTTATAATAATAATCTGGATTCATTTTGGACCTCTACGAGAAAGTTTAAGAGCCTTCGAGCTTGGTAAGCCCGGGAACCGTGCCCTCGAACACGCATTGATTCATTTTAGACCTCTACGTGAAAGTTTAAGAGCCTTGGAGCTTATAGGCCCGAGAACCGTGCCCTCGAACACACATTGAGCATGTAATTAATTGTTTGGACTTTTATTCAAGAAATACGTGTACGAATCAACAAGGACTAGGGTGGAATGATTGTGAGCACGTCATATGCTGGATTTAGCCAAGAAATTTATGAACTCAACTTAGTATCAGAGGTCTAGGTTGATTGGTCCAACAGACGGTTTTTGCTAGACGAAGAGTCATTGAGTCTTTCGTTACGTGATTTCCGAGGCTTCAAATCTCGAACCGTGACGAAAATAAAACTAAAAGTAAAATTAAATTAAACATTTAGATAATGCAATTTAAAATCAAACAACACCTCGACTAGAACAAATTGAAAGGCAACACAAACAAGTGTTGTTAAAATTTGTTACAAACGGAGAAAGAGTTCGGGATACTGTTTCTAACGAAATATAAAAGACCCGAAGTACACAAACCGGGTCGACACTCATAAACGACCCTCAAGTGACAATGCAGCTCTCGAACGCTCCCCCACCTCGAGCGACAGTTAGCGAAGACCTGAAAAAGAAATCTAAAATGCGGTGAGTAAAAAAGTACTCGGTAAGCAGCCTACTTGTAGGCTGTCATCGCATCCAGTTCCTGGTAGGTTTCCACGGGCTTTTCTTTAGGCTCTAGGAAGTTTGGGCTTAACTCTATAGTTTGGCTGACCTTCTGGTGAGGCTTCCAACGGTGTCGTGGTGTAGTTGGTTATCACGTCAGTCTAACACACTGAAGGTCTCCAGTTCAAGTCTGGGCGACGCCATCTTTGCAATTTTTATTTTTATAATAATAATCTGGATTCATTTTGGACCTCTACGAGAAAGTTTAAGAGCCTTCGAGCTTGGTAAGCCCGGGAACCGTGCCCTCGAACACGCATTGATTCATTTTAGACCTCTACGTGAAAGTTTAAGAGCCTTGGAGCTTATAGGCCCGAGAACCGTGCCCTCGAACACACATTGAGCATGTAATTAATTGTTTGGACTTTTATTCAAGAAATACGTGTACGAATCAACAAGGACTAGGGTGGAATGATTGTGAGCACGTCATATGCTGGATTTAGCCAAGAAATTTATGAACTCAACTTAGTATCAGAGGTCTAGGTTGATTGGTCCAACAGACGGTTTTTGCTAGACGAAGAGTCATTGAGTCTTTCGTTACGTGATTTTCGAGGCTTCAAATCTCGAACCGTGACGAAAATAAAACTAAAAGTAAAATTAAATTAAACATTTAGATAATGCAATTTAAAATCAAACAACACCTCGACTAGAACAAATTGAAAGGCAACACAAACAAGTGTTGTTAAAATTTGTTACAAACGGAGAAAAAGAGTTCGGGATACTGTTTCTAACGAAATATAAAAGACCCGAAGTACACAAACCGGGTCGACACTCATAAACGACCCTCAAGTGACAATGCAGCTCTCGAACGCTCCCCCACCTCGAGCGACAGTTAGCGAAGACCTGAAAAAGAAATCTAAAATGCGGTGAGTAAAAAAGTACTCGGTAAGCAGCCTACTTGTAGGCTGTCATCGCATCCAGTTCCTGGTAGGTTTCCACGGGCTTTTCTTTAGGCTCTAGGAAGTTTGGGCTTAACTCTATAGTTTGGCTGACCTTCTGGTGAGGCTTCCAACGGTGTCGTGGTGTAGTTGGTTATCACGTCAGTCTAACACACTGAAGGTCTCCAGTTCAAGTCTGGGCGACGCCATCTTTGCAATTTTTATTTTTATAATAATAATCTGGATTCATTTTGGACCTCTACGAGAAAGTTTAAGAGCCTTCGAGCTTGGTAAGCCCGGGAACCGTGCCCTCGAACACGCATTGATTCATTTTAGACCTCTACGTGAAAGTTTAAGAGCCTTGGAGCTTATAGGCCCGAGAACCGTGCCCTCGAACACACATTGAGCATGTAATTAATTGTTTGGACTTTTATTCAAGAAATACGTGTACGAATCAACAAGGACTAGGGTGGAATGATTGTGAGCACGTCATATGCTGGATTTAGCCAAGAAATTTATGAACTCAACTTAGTATCAGAGGTCTAGGTTGATTGGTCCAACATACGGTTTTTGCTAGACGAAGAGTCATTGAGTCTTTCGTTACGTGATTTTCGAGGCTTCAAATCTCGAACCGTGACGAAAATAAAACTAAAAGTAAAATTAAATTAAACATTTAGATAATGCAATTTAAAATCAAACAACACCTCGACTAGAACAAATTGAAAGGCAACACAAACAAGTGTTGTTAAAATTTGTTACAAACGGAGAAAGAGTTCGGGATACTGTTTCTAACGAAATATAAAAGACCCGAAGTACACAAACCGGGTCGACACTCATAAACGACCCTCAAGTGACAATGCAGCTCTCGAACGCTCCCCCACCTCGAGCGACAGTTAGCGAAGACCTGAAAAAGAAATCTAAAATGCGGTGAGTAAAAAAGTACTCGGTAAGCAGCCTACTTGTAGGCTGTCATCGCATCCAGTTCCTGGTAGGTTTCCACGGGCTTTTCTTTAGGCTCTAGGAAGTTTGGGCTTAACTCTATAGTTTGGCTGACCTTCTGGTGAGGCTTCCAACGGTGTCGTGGTGTAGTTGGTTATCACGTCAGTCTAACACACTGAAGGTCTCCAGTTCAAGTCTGGGCGACGCCATCTTTGCAATTTTTATTTTTATAATAATAATCTGGATTCATTTTGGACCTCTACGAGAAAGTTTAAGAGCCTTCGAGCTTGGTAAGCCCGGGAACCGTGCCCTCGAACACGCATTGATTCATTTTAGACCTCTACGTGAAAGTTTAAGAGCCTTGGAGCTTATAGGCCCGAGAACCGTGCCCTCGAACACACATTGAGCATGTAATTAATTGTTTGGACTTTTATTCAAGAAATACGTGTACGAATCAACAAGGACTAGGGTGGAATGATTGTGAGCACGTCATATGCTGGATTTAGCCAAGAAATTTATGAACTCAACTTAGTATCAGAGGTCTAGGTTGATTGGTCCAACAGACGGTTTTTGCTAGACGAAGAGTCATTGAGTCTTTCGTTACGTGATTTTCGAGGCTTCAAATCTCGAACCGTGACGAAAATAAAACTAAAAGTAAAATTAAATTAAACATTTAGATAATGCAATTTAAAATCAAACAACACCTCGACTAGAACAAATTGAAAGGCAACACAAACAAGTGTTGTTAAAATTTGTTACAAACGGAGAAAAAGAGTTCGGGATACTGTTTCTAACGAAATATAAAAGACCCGAAGTACACAAACCGGGTCGACACTCATAAACGACCCTCAAGTGACAATGCAGCTCTCGAACGCTCCCCCACCTCGAGCGACAGTTAGCGAAGACCTGAAAAAGAAATCTAAAATGCGGTGAGTAAAAAAGTACTCGGTAAGCAGCCTACTTGTAGGCTGTCATCGCATCCAGTTCCTGGTAGGTTTCCACGGGCTTTTCTTTAGGCTCTAGGAAGTTTGGGCTTAACTCTATAGTTTGGCTGACCTTCTGGTGAGGCTTCCAACGGTGTCGTGGTGTAGTTGGTTATCACGTCAGTCTAACACACTGAAGGTCTCCAGTTCAAGTCTGGGCGACGCCATCTTTGCAATTTTTATTTTTATAATAATAATCTGGATTCATTTCGGACCTCTACGAGAAAGTTTAAGAGCCTTCGAGCTTGGTAAGCCCGGGAACCGTGCCCTCGAACACGCATTGATTCATTTTAGACCTCTACGTGAAAGTTTAAGAGCCTTGGAGCTTATAGGCCCGAGAACCGTGCCCTCGAACACACATTGAGCATGTAATTAATTGTTTGGACTTTTATTCAAGAAATACGTGTACGAATCAACAAGGACTAGGGTGGAATGATTGTGAGCACGTCATATGCTGGATTTAGCCAAGAAATTTATGAACTCAACTTAGTATCAGAGGTCTAGGTTGATTGGTCCAACAGACGGTTTTTGCTAGACGAAAAGTCATTGAGTCTTTCGTTACGTGATTTTCGAGGCTTCAAATCTCGAACCGTGACGAAAATAAAACTAAAAGTAAAATTAAATTAAACATTTAGATAATGCAATTTAAAATCAAACAACACCTCGACTAGAACAAATTGAAAGGCAACACAAACAAGTGTTGTTAAAATTTGTTACAAACGGAGAAAGAGTTCGGGATACTGTTTCTAACGAAATATAAAAGACCCGAAGTACACAAACCGGGTCGACACTCATAAACGACCCTCAAGTGACAATGCAGCTCTCGAACGCTCCCCCACCTCGAGCGACAGTTAGCGAAGACCTGAAAAAGAAATCTAAAATGCGGTGAGTAAAAAAGTACTCGGTAAGCAGCCTACTTGTAGGCTGTCATCGCATCCAGTTCCTGGTAGGTTTCCACGGGCTTTTCTTTAGGCTCTAGGAAGTTTGGGCTTAACTCTATAGTTTGGCTGACCTTCTGGTGAGGCTTCCAACGGTGTCGTGGTGTAGTTGGTTATCACGTCAGTCTAACACACTGAAGGTCTCCAGTTCAAGTCTGGGCGACGCCATCTTTGCAATTTTTATTTTTATAATAATAATCTGGATTCATTTTGGACCTCTACGAGAAAGTTTAAGAGCCTTCGAGCTTGGTAAGCCCGGGAACCGTGCCCTCGAACACGCATTGATTCATTTTAGACCTCTACGTGAAAGTTTAAGAGCCTTGGAGCTTATAGGCCCGAGAACCGTGCCCTCGAACACACATTGAGCATGTAATTAATTGTTTGGACTTTTATTCAAGAAATACGTGTACGAATCAACAAGGACTAGGGTGGAATGATTGTGAGCACGTCATATGCTGGATTTAGCCAAGAAATTTATGAACTCAACTTAGTATCAGAGGTCTAGGTTGATTGGTCCAACATACGGTTTTTGCTAGACGAAGAGTCATTGAGTCTTTCGTTACGTGATTTTCGAGGCTTCAAATCTCGAACCGTGACGAAAATAAAACTAAAAGTAAAATTAAATTAAACATTTAGATAATGCAATTTAAAATCAAACAACACCTCGACTAGAACAAATTGAAAGGCAACACAAACAAGTGTTGTTAAAATTTGTTACAAACGGAGAAAGAGTTCGGGATACTGTTTCTAACGAAATATAAAAGACCCGAAGTACACAAACCGGGTCGACACTCATAAACGACCCTCAAGTGACAATGCAGCTCTCGAACGCTCCCCCACCTCGAGCGACAGTTAGCGAAGACCTGAAAAAGAAATCTAAAATGCGGTGAGTAAAAAAGTACTCGGTAAGCAGCCTACTTGTAGGCTGTCATCGCATCCAGTTCCTGGTAGGTTTCCACGGGCTTTTCTTTAGGCTCTAGGAAGTTTGGGCTTAACTCTATAGTTTGGCTGACCTTCTGGTGAGGCTTCCAACGGTGTCGTGGTGTAGTTGGTTATCACGTCAGTCTAACACATTGAAGGTCTCCAGTTCAAGTCTGGGCGACGCCATCTTTGCAATTTTTATTTTTATAATAATAATCTGGATTCATTTTGGACCTCTACGAGAAAGTTTAAGAGCCTTCGAGCTTGGTAAGCCCGGGAACCGTGCCCTCGAACACGCATTGATTCATTTTAGACCTCTACGTGAAAGTTTAAGAGCCTTGGAGCTTATAGGCCCGAGAACCGTGCCCTCGAACACACATTGAGCATGTAATTAATTGTTTGGACTTTTATTCAAGAAATACGTGTACGAATCAACAAGGACTAGGGTGGAATGATTGTGAGCACGTCATATGCTGGATTTAGCCAAGAAATTTATGAACTCAACTTAGTATCAGAGGTCTAGGTTGATTGGTCCAACAGACGGTTTTTGCTAGACGAAGAGTCATTGAGTCTTTCGTTACGTGATTTTCGAGGCTTCAAATCTCGAACCGTGACGAAAATAAAACTAAAAGTAAAATTAAATTAAGCATGTAGATAATGCAATTTAAAATATAGAAATATGTAAGATACGTAAATTGAATATGAGAATGACATGTAAGCATGGAACATGACAAGGGGGGTTATGTTCATTAATGTTAAATGTAGAAGTAATGGGAACCTCATGCATTATGTGTGTTCATGCATATATGTGGATACCCCTATCCCATCACGAGGGTACGGACGCGTACATCCAAGGGTAGGACAACGACTGTTATGCATTGCTTAGCGTTGCAGCGATGGTTACTAGTTCTAACAGGTTCTAGCATAAGGAGCTCCCAGAGTATGCCCACTAGATAAGGAAAGTGGCCCAGCGGTGTGCGTACTAGCTGGTGAGCCCATACTCGCACGTACTGGCTGTGTGTAGAGTATATACACGTACAAAGTTTACCCGTTAGGACAGCACTGTAGGAAAAACGAAACAAAAAGATAAGTTCCATCATATCATTGCATGTGTTTGTTGCATAACCCCGATAGGGGACCACTTACTGAGTATTACTCAAGCCTCGTGCTACTTTACTTTTTTAGATAAGGGCAAGGCACCCATGTGACATCGACGGCGACATCGAACACCCCGGGACCGTAGCACATGCATAGGGTAGTTGTTTTTCCATTGTGTAGTCTAGGTTGCATTCAGTTTGCATCATTAGTATAGGTTATCATAGGTTGAATTGTATTTGCATAATAAACCTTAGGGTAGAGTAAGACATTCATTTCAGTTTTGTTTCTTTTTCTTTATTTCAATATTGTTGTTTTTCCTTTATTTCTCTTGTATTCGTTTTCTCTTTCACGAGGTAATAAAAGGCGAGTGTAAGTCGCATTTATGATCCGGGCCCATTTAATGCAAATTCCGCATTTAAGGTATAGTAATGACCTTAGATTAAATAGGAAAATTTTAGGGTCGTTACATTTATAATCAAGACAATGGGTAGGAGGAGGGATAAATTTATTCACTGGTTTGTGCCGTCAGAATGGAACAAACTTGGTAACTAACTGCTGGGTCACCTCCTTTGTCTATAGATAGATAAAACTCAAACATTCATTTATTTCAGTTCAGTTGATTAGAT
This sequence comes from Cucurbita pepo subsp. pepo, assembly GCF_057944985.1. Classification (NCBI taxonomy): domain Eukaryota; kingdom Viridiplantae; phylum Streptophyta; class Magnoliopsida; order Cucurbitales; family Cucurbitaceae; genus Cucurbita; species Cucurbita pepo. The sequence continues at coordinate 11,843,291 of NC_141808.1, forward strand.
GTGCAAATGACAATGGTAGGAGGGATAAATTTATTCACTGGTTTGTGCCGTCAGAATGGAACAAACTTGGTAACTAAGTGCTGGGTCACCTCCTTTGTCTATAGATACATAAAACTCAAACATTCATTTATTTCAGTTCAGTTGATTAGATGTGCAAATTATAATTAGTTCATTATGTTTGGATTATAATAGTTAAGGGAAAAAATAATAATTTTCTTATTTCATGTTGTCTTCAAATTGTAGCTTGTACAAGTGAACAAGTAGACCAATGAAGAGTGATGTTAATTCCAGAACTCAATATTTTTTCGACTACAAGCATTTCCATTTTTAGCAGGTCTGTTTAATGTTATTTTCATCTTCAAATTGTAGCTTGTTCAAGTGAAATACTTATATCAAAGATTTCACAATAAATAGAGGTGCATAGTAACGCCATAATTAAAAACAGCTCCCACACGAGTCTTCCCCTGTGTCATTTTGCTTCCAATAGCTACATAACAGCTTTTTAACAACTTTTAGTTTGTCGAGCAGTGGCCTTATAATTTTTGTGCTTTACAATTAGGACAATGTGTAGGAGGAGGGATAAATTCCTTTACAATCCATGGCTTGTGGCCTCAGAAGGGGAGAAACTCGATAACTAACTGTCGGAGCACCTCTTTTGTTTATAAACAGGTAAAACTCAAACATTCATTTATTTTAGTTCAGTTTATTAGAGGTACAAATTATAATTAGTTCATTATGTTTGAATTATAATAGTTAAGGGTGAAAAAAATAATAATTTTTTTGTTTCATGTTGTCTTCAAATTGTAGCTTGTACAAGTTTACAAGTAAACAAAAGAAGGGGATGTTAATTCCATAACTGAATATTATTCAGACGCCAACCATTTCCATCTTTAGCAGGTCTGTTTCATATTAGTTTCATCTCCAAATTGTAGCTTGTACAAGTGAAACACTTATATCAAAGATTTCACAATAAATAGAGGTGCATAGTAACGCCATAATCAAAAACAGCTTCCACAACACTTTTCACCATATCAATCCCAAACACATGAGTCTTTCCCTGTGTCATTTTGCTTCCAATAGCTAAATCACAGCTTTTTGACCACTCTTAGTGTAACGACCCGAAATTTTCTACTGAATTTAAGGTCGCTAGTACGTATGTACCATAAACATTGAATGCGGAAGACTTCATTTCAATTCCTTAAAACATAACCTTTATCTTAAAACACAATCATGGACTTACGTGTTTCGAAAACATCTTTAAAACGACACAACAAACGACTAAATCAAATAAATAAGAGTTTAAGTTAAAAACATCTTATTCTATCGTAAGTCTAAGAAAATAAATACCACTATCATAAGCATGTGTCATGGTCTTGAGTTGCGATGCCGTCGTCAACCGTACAGGAATGCCTTGCCTTAACCTTAAAAATGTAGTAGCACATGACATGAGTATTTAAAGAATACTCACTAAGTGACCCCATTATTGGAGTTAAATGCAACAATCACATGCAAATGAGATGATGGGACCTATCTTTCAATCTGTCTTCCTACGGTGCTGTTCTAATGGGTAATTTGGACGTGTACCATATACTCTACACACAGCCCATACATGCGAGTATGGGCTCACAAGTCAATTCGCACACCGCTTGGCCACTTTCCTTGTTCGGCGAGCATACTTTGGAAGCTCCTTAGGCTGGACACTCGTTAGAACTAGTCACCGTCATGACAGCGCTATGCAAACATAACGATCGTTGTCCTGCCATTGGATGTACGTGTCCGTACCCTCGTGATGGAATATGGGTATCCCCCAAATGCATGAGAACACATAATGCATGGGGTCCCCAATATTTCTACTTTTATCATTAATGAATATAACCCCACTATCATCTTTCATGCTTAACATGTCATTTCTCATTTTCAGTCTACGTATCATACATAATCCTAACGGGGTTACATTTCATTTCATTTCATTTGTTGTGATATCATGTCATTCATAACATGCTGTATACATACAATTTAGAAAACATAACATAACACTCCATGCTTTTAACATGTCATTTCATAATGTGCAATTCATACAACAATTACCTCAATGGTCACACAAAACAATCTAAACATGACACATCACATCACAATATATCGTATCATAAACATTGAGTATCGTAAACACTTCGTGGTCATATCGTTCCCTAACTTATCATAGCCTTAACGTTCTTATACCTATCACAGTCATATCGTTATGTGAACGTACCTTAGTCATATCATCACAGGAACGTATCCTAACGCTATCGTTCTATCAATCTATCACAAACCTATCCCTTTCTACCCATATCCTAACAATATTCTTTCATCAATCTCTCCTATCCATGGCACTCCGGTATGTAACCTAACCTTAACATTTCATGAACGTATCTTACTCTTATCGTTACATTTCGTTTTGCATCCTTCTCGTATCCTATCTCAAACATATCCTTGAACACATCGTACCACACTTATTATCATACAATTCACATATTATAACATAACACAAACATAATATAAGCCTACCGATTCACAGATAATTCACACATATCAGTATATATGACACGTGCAGAACCACAGGCACGTGTCAACATCAAATATAACTATTCCGATAGTAAGGCCACTTACCTGGTTACTTAAGTCGTTGTCACGAATATATCCTTAATGAAAGTTCGATTCCGTCCTTTGAAATTCAAGTCAACCTATGTGAGCTCATGACATCAGTTTCAAGTTGGAACTCTATAAAATTATTTCTCTAATTTACATTGGCCATCCTAAAATTCTGATATTTACTCTTAGACAAAATTTGATGGGGTTCCATGCCCATATTTCCTGTTTTATTTTTAGATTCTGTTCCCCAAATCTTTCCTCAATCTTCCCTCCTACGTCTTTGTAATTATTTTCATTTTGTAAACCTTTCCACTGTAAACAAGATATTACTCTAACCCTATATTTATTTTCATTATGTAAACCGATATTATTGGCCAATTTTAATCGATTGTTTGGCTACCATCTTATAGATTTATAAATCTGCCAACTAAAATTTTATTGATTCTAACATTATGTCCTATCACTCCAAATGCTAACAAAAAATCTAATTAATTGAATATGGGATACGATTATCTAGTAAAATATGAAAAAAGATTTTATCCTAAATTAATTTCTTTTAACCATAACTATATACAAAGGAAAAAAAAATGAGATAGGATTTTACCGTAATAACATACCAAAATCTCTCTAGGTAAATCTGCATCATATCTACTTTGGTTGAAACACATTTTACTTTTTCTTAAATATGCCATTTTGTGATATTGTGGGGTGGAGGAAAGAGGATGTGATTGGGATGAGAGGTTAGTGGAGAGAGGTTGGTAAATTTTATGTTTATTTTTATTTTTAAGTAATCATTTTTAGTTATTTATTTATGGTTTTGTGGGGAAGGGGTGGGTAAAATTTATTTTTATTTTTATTTTTAAGTAATCATTTCTAGTTATTTATTTATGAATTATTATTATTATTATTATTATTTTGACATATATATTTTTTTTATATAATTATTTTTATTTGTTTATTTTTTTATTTTATTATTATTATTATTATTATTTGGCTATTACACTTAATTTAACCATGGCTTATAATTTTTGTGCTTTAGAATCAGGATAATGTGGAGGAAGAGAGATTTTCTCAAGGTTTTTCATGCAAACTTTGCATGCAACTTGATTACTCTATTTTGACACTCAAAATTCTACTCAAATTGGTGGGATTAAGTTAACCAAATTTTGACACTCAAAATTTCATTCAAATTTATGGGGTTTATTTGGCAAACATGCATGTTTGGTTAAACCAAATTTTGACGCTCAATATTCCACTAACTCAAGCATGTACTTTTCATTAGGTAAAGTCAACCTTTTGACTTTCTTTATTTTAATTCAACAATTAATTTCAAATCAAAATAATATTAAATGATTAAATAAACAATTTAATTAATATTTTACATTAAATAAAATGTCAATCCTAATGAATTCCGGCACATATTAATTATGAATCCCTATTCATAATTAAAATATTTAAATCTTATTTAAATATCTCCAATTCTCTCTTTTTGTTTAATTCATAATTAAAACAAAATGCGGTTAAATATATTGTATATATTTAGCTGTATACCCTAATTTGGATTCGAACACTTCAAACTCACTCGTCACACTGTTCTAAGGTTTAGTCCGATACGAGCTAGCAGGGGGACCTAATGGACCTATAGATCATGGGCTCCAACAATCCTAGATTAACCGGCTAAACTCATTAACCTTGTTAACCAACATTCGTTAACTACGAGGACACTCAACTATAGTCTAGTAGTTGCACTCCCCTCACTATAGATATATTTCTGTCCATTTGTTATAACCATGATTAGTAAGTCGATCCTTCACAGGTTGTTTGTAACTAGAGCTGGGTTAATTTACCATTTTACCCCTAAAGTTACTTCTTGGTCCTTAAGTCCCACTGATCCTCTAATGAACAATTGGTTTGTGGTCCAATCACTAAACCGAATCCCTCTCGAGCCAGTGAGAGGGTGGGGTCCCTTATTCAAGACTTGGAGTTAGTACTTAAGGGAACAACCTCTCTACTATCCCTAAAAGCGGGTAGGAGTGAGTCCCCAACTATTCACCCAATCTTACCCCCTGAAATGGGAGGCTTATTGAGTCGGCGAACTCAGGCCACTCTCACCCATGCAAATCTAAAAATAATTCCAAATAAACAGGAGTTCATAGTTAGCTCACGATTAAGATTGAGTTACCTAGGTCATCGAATGAAAAAAATTAGTCTCAATAGTAAATGACATTATAAAGTGAGAGTGGTTTTCTTCATGGTCCGATCTTATGCAATACTCATTGCATAGGATGCCCCCACTCACATGTCTCCACAGGTACAATTTAGTGATCACATTGTTTATATTATATACAAAACTGGGCCGCATCCATAGTGTCTCCAGAATAAGGTACTCAGTCTTATCCCTGTACTATAGATAATTTTGACTTTATACTTGAACTTGATCCGCTCTTATGTCTCTACATATATTTCAAGTAATCATACTATAGCCATAGTGTTCTTAGTTTATTGAATTTATATTAATGAGGGTAACATTCACTTTATTCAATAACAATCTTTACTGAATAAACATCAATAATAATTTTATTGAAAATAGAATATGTTTTTGTTTACAAACTATGAGTTTTAGAACATAAAACCCAACAAACTCCCACTTGGACTAAACAAACTCCCACTTGGACTAAAACTCTAGTGGGGTTTTATAATGTTGAGTAGACAGAAAGACATAAGTACAATGAACTAGGGCATCACATACCCATGCATTTTCTCCCACTTGCTCTAGATTACATAACTCATAGTCCTAGACTCACTAGGTGCCCTTCAAACACTTTAGCCGTGGGGGGCTTTGTAAATGGATCAACAATATTGTGCTCAGAAGCTATCTGTGTGACGATCACATTCCTCGTTGCATAATCTCCCTTATGAGATGATATTTGCGCTCAATATGTTTTCCTCGCTTATGGCTTCTTGGTTCTTTAGAATTTGCAATTGCTCCACTATTATCACAATAAAGAGTTATAGGCAAATGCATATTTGGAACGACTTCCAAATCAGTTAAGAACTTCCTAAGCCATACTGGTTCTTTCGCTGCTTCACAAGCAGCAACATACTCAGCTTCCATGGTGGAATCAGCAATGCAACCTTGCTTTATGCTTCTCCATATTATTGCTTCTCTATTAAGAGTGAAAATAGATCCCGATGTCGATTTCCTCGAATCGATATCGGTCTGAAAATTTGAGTCAGTGTATCCTGTAAGGATCAGATTCTTAGCGCCGTACATTAGCATATAGTCCCTCGTTCTGCTGAGATACTTGAGGATATTTTTAACGACAGTCCAATGAACATGTTCCGGATTGGACTGATATCTGCTGACAATTCCCACAGCATAGCATATGTCAGGTCAAGTACACAACATGGCATACATCATTCTACCGACTGCTGATACATAGAGAATATGTCTCATATCCTCAATTTCTTGAGGTGTCTTAGTGTTGCTTCTTGACCCTTAATCTCAAATTAATTAATTTTAATTAATTAATTAATGTTTTGATGATAACAAACCTACCTTCAATTATTAACCATTCTCAGTATTTTGTCCACAGTGTAAGGTTTGGAATAACGATTTCAACGTCTTTTTTGGTTCACTCAAATTAGAGATAAAACGAAGAAGTTTCAGTCAAAACAAGATACCCGACGTGATGATATGGCGACAAAATTGACATCATGGACCAATCAAATTCAAAACAAGATACCTGATGTGATGATGTGGTGACAAAATTGATATTATGGACGAGCGGCAAAATTGACATCATAGACCAATCGAATTATGACATTTATAAATTTGGTAGAGTAACAAATGATGGAGTTTTCAATTACATTTATAAAAGTTTTCGATTACTTTTAAATGGAAAGAAATTATAATGAAAACTAGTTGTTACTTTTAAATGAAAAAAAAATTATAATGATTTCATTTACATTTATAAAAACTAGTTATTACTTTTAAATGGAAAGAAATTATAATTATAATGATTTGATTTACTTGAGAAAAAAAACTAATTTTGAGAAAGAAAATTATTTAAATTACAAAATCATTTCAATTACATTTATAATTGAATTTATAAAACTTTTCAATTACCTACCTGGTTTTCATTAACATTTTTTTATTATATTATTACATGGTATATATATAAATGAAACATATGGTCTATAATTTTTTACGATAAATTTAAAAATAAATAAATATTATTTTTCGTGGTCCACGTTTGTTCATGTTTTAGTGGTTCGTATCAATTCCCTTCCTATTTTTCAGAACACAACTCACAGAACATTTCACAATACACAAATTCGATAATTTCCTCTATCTAAACTTTTTTTTAAAAGCCTCTATGACTGCTCTCTCCAAGTTTTCAATTTTATTTCTAGTTTATCTAGAGAGATGTCTACAATATTGTAGGGTGAGAAAATTGTAAACTAATGTCTATGGTAGGGTGAGAAAATTGTAAATCTATAGTTTATCTTATTTTGAGACAGAGGTCTATTGTAGCGTGAGAAAATTGTAAATCTACTCGCGAGTAAATGAAATTATTATTATTTTTTTTTTCATTTAAAAGTAACAACTAGTTTTCATAAATGTAAATGAAATCATTATAATTTCTTTCCATTTAAAAGTAACCGAAAACTTTTATAAATGTAATTGAAAACTTCACCATTTGTTACTCTACCAAATTTATAAATGTCATACTTCGATTGGTCTATGATGTCAATTTTGCCGCTGGTCCATGATATCAATTTTGTCACCACATCATCACGTCAGGTATCTTGTTTTGAATTTGATTGGTCCATAATGTCAATTTTGCCACCACATCATCACGTCGAGTATCTTGCTTTGACTGAAACTTCTTCGTTTTATCTCGAATTTGAGTGAACCAAAAAAGATGTTGAAATCGTTATTCCAAACCTTGTGGACAAAATACTGAGAATAGTTAATATTTAGAATTTTATTATGTCAAAGTTCATAAAAAAATTTATCGGATCTAATTAAAACTCTATTTGAAATATAACAGGTGATATTAACGGCTTCCTAAAAAAAAATATTTAGGTAAATCATATTCATTTAACATTAGTCTAGCAAATTTTGGTAAAGTTATTTTTTTTTTTCAACCACACCTTTTTATTGAGGAGTCCTTGAGAGAAGTCATGATAATTGTTGAGGAGTCCTGGAGAGAAGTCAGGATAAAAATCATTCTCTTCACACAAATTTTCAAGGCTCATACTATCTCATTCTCCTCTATGGTCACTCCTAATTTTAGTAATTAAAAAAACCTTTTTCATTTTGAACTATTTTAAAAAACTAGCAAATCTTTTTAACAAAACATCATTTTTATGTTTTATCATCAAAACCCAAGTAAATTTCGAAACATCATCAACTAAAAAAACTACATTTTCAATGAAAGTACGAGAGTCATTACCTATAGTACCCTTACCAATTATTTTACCCTTTTTGTTGTCGCCAAAAGTTACTAAGCTACCATCCTTCTTGTAAATACTCAAAAACTTGGATTGGTTTCCCATCATGTATCTTGATCAACCACTGTCTAAATACCATTTATTTTTTCTTGGAGGCTTTCAAATGAACCTATAAACAAAGATATTCGGACCTTTTGGTACCCATACTAGTTTGGGTTCTAACAAGTTAGTTTTCACAAATTTAGGAATCATGTTTGCATTCATATTAAAAAAACTTACCACACTAGAAACAAACAACATCATGCACGGATTTATTTCTTGGACTAAGTTTATGTATTCTATTTTGAAAGGAAAAATTATTTCTTAAAACATTGTTAAATTTTATATTTTGAGAAAATTTTCCTCCCGAATGAATGTTTTAAGAATTTTTCAATTTAAAGCAATTAGGTCTAATATGACCTTCAACACCACAATAATGACATATAGGCACAAATCTAGATTTATCATACTGAGATACAAATTTGCATGTGTTAGGCTTAGACATAATGAGAGATGCTTTAGCAAATATTGTTTTAGAACTTGAAGAAGTAGAACATTCATCAATATAGTGTAATCCTCTTTTATCACCATAAGACTTACATGAAGGAGTAGAACATTCATCAATATAACCTAATCCTCTTTTATCACCCTAAGGCGGCTTACATGAAGGAGTAGAACATTCATCAATATAGCCTAATTCTCTTTTATCACCCTAAGGCGGCTTACATGAAGGAGTAGAACATTCATCAATATAGCCTAATCCTCTTTTATCACCCTAAGGCTTACATGAAGGAGTAAAACATTCATCAATATAGCCGAATCCTCTTTTATCACCCTAAGGCTTACATGAAGGAGTAGAACATTCATCAATATAGCCTAATCCTCTTTTATTACCCTAAGGCTTACCTGCTTCAATTATTTTATTGAATTTTTGAGCACCTATAGTGAACTTTTTAATAGACTCTTTATGTAATGACCCTAAATTTCCACATACTCAGAGTTGCTACTAACGTCTCATGCTCATCTATAATGCAGAAATATAACTCTTACATAAACATAATTGATAATGTAAACTTAAAAAAAAACGTTTAAAACAACTTCTTCTCTGGAAAACACAGCCATGGTCTTACGTGTTTAAATATGAAATACTGAAATTTAGAGAAAATAAAAACAAATACAAAATAATTTAAAACAATAAAATACAAAACAACCTATTCTAACTTAAGACTAGAAATTTAAATATGAGTCTACCCTATTGCACGTGCCACAGTCTCTGCTCGCGATGCCGCCGTCCTCCGTACAAGTGCGCCTTGCCTTTACCTGAAAAATGATGTGGCACACGGCCTGAGTATTTCAAAGAATACTCAGTAAGTGGCCCCACTGTAGGGGGCCATGCAAATGCAAACACATGCAATCATGATTTAGGAACCTATCTCTAATCATCTTAGGGGTGGCCTCCAGTCTCGGACAAATTGGATGTGTTGTACTTCCCTACACACGACTCACACGTGCGAGTGTGAATTCCCAGGGCGCTCGCACACCCCCTGGACCCTCTGGTCAAGCTAATCTGTAGCGACGTCCGGAGGTTAGCGGAACCCCATAGTGTCATGCACCTCATGAACACCCTCATCTGTGTGCTTTCGCACCTGTGCGCATACGCGCTCATCATACGGTGCGCGTCCGCACTCATCATCTCTAGGGGAAGTAGCCCTATGCTTATGAACATACAATATGCATGAGGTCCCTCTAAATCCATCATAATGTCTCTTCTGACACAACCCTCTAGTCTCATCTCTTTGTTACTCTAGGTAACACATACTCGTGGATATTTATATTAATATCATTTTCATGCTCTTAGGGTTGTGTCCTATGTCGATCTAAGAACATGATGCAATATGGCACTCATCATCATATAGCATGCTCAATATGAAAAACGTCATCATATTAAGGTAAACGTCACGCAATCATCATACTCATCATATTGCCACAAAGTGCATCAAACATATCAAGTACGACATTCATCAATATATATATATATACTGAGCACATCATCAGGTATCATAACCCACACATCATCATAAGTCATACATCATCATAACTCATATACCGCATCGTACGACATAGTTCATACAACATCATAACTCATACAACTTTTAGCCTATCCTATAGTAAGGCCACTTACCTGGTTGGCCTTAGCCGAAGTATTCCCTAATTTAATTAACGTAAGCTCCCGTTCCTCGTGAGCTGCTCCAAAGGTTGCTAGAGTTCGCTTCATATCGAACCGTTCGTCACCTTTCGTTAGCATTTCACATTTTAATTAATAATCCAACTAACAATGTGAAATACAGCTCTAAAACGGTCTCAGTAAAAATTGAATTCCACGTTTTCATTGTTTCTAAATTTTGGTTGGATAGTAAAACTTAAATTGAAAATATGTCAATATTATTTCATGGTGCTTCAATCATTCAATCCAACTATGGTTTGTTATAATATTATAATCTCTTGTTACAAATAATAATAATTTCTCACCTCTTCCATTTTCCTTCCCTGATATACCACTTTTGTTTCTCGTCTCTCGGTCTTCTTTTTCTTTCATATGAATGACTATGCAATTATAAAATAATATTCAATCAATTTTGTCTTCTCCTCCCTAATATGACTATCAATTAACAGAAGCCATTTTCAATTTTTTTTTCTCTTTTCTTTCCTAAAAACTACTCTCATTAACAGAAGCCATTTTCTATTCTATTTTCTTTTATCTTTCTTCTCTTCCCTAAAAACTAAACTACTCTCATTAACGGAAGCCATTTTCTATTCTATTTTCTTTTATCTTTCTTCTCTTCCCTAAAAACTAAACTGAAGCTATTTTTAATCTATTCTGTTTTCTCCTCTCTCTCAAATGATTGTCCTCCAGAAGTCATTTTCAATCCATTTTAATTTTCCTCAGTAAAAATGCTTATGCATCCATCAATTATGATTTTCTTCTCTGTCCTAACAATGATGATTCAGATGCAATTGACAAAGTCATTTTCAATCAATTTTGATTTTCTATCCGATATCAAAAAATCTAAATAATTGAAAAGAAGATCTAACGTAATTTTTCTATCTCTGGCAAAAGATAAAAGAAAAGGAGATCTAACTTACCGATTACTTTTCATCTCTTTCCATTTCTATTAAATCTGCTTGAAGTGAAGGCCATCTCCAATTCTTCTCTCCCAAAATATGTGATCTTTGGTGTCTGTTTCTTTCTCTAATTTTTTCCTTCTCAAAATCTACCATTTTTTGTTTGTGTATCGTTTTTTTTTTTTTTCCAGATCATTTTGCAGTTGTAGGAGGTGTCGGGGAGATATTTGGGGAAGGTGGAGAGGGAGAGTGATAATTTACTTTTTTTTTTTTTTTTTTTTTAATTATTATTTACTTATTCTTATTGTTATCTCTTTTTTTTTCTTTTCTTTTTTTTTCGGGTCGTTACATTATCTACCCCTAAAAAGAACTTTCGTCATCGAAAGTCTCAAACTCTTGTACTAGCTCGGGGTATTTTTCTCTTATTTCGTCGTCACTCTCCCACATGGCTTCCTCGCTGTGGTGATTCCGCCCCAGTACCTCAACGAACGCAATATTCCTGTTGCGTATGGTTTTTACTTCTCTAGCTAAGATTTTTACTAGTTTTTCCTCGTAGCTCAGATCTTCATTGAGTTGGAGTGGTTCGTAGTCTATTTCGTGGATAGGGTCCATAATGTACTTCCTCAGCCTCAACATGTGAAATACATCGTGTACTCCTAAGTGGGCTAGAGGTAGGGCTAACTTATACGCTACTAGACCAACTCGCTCTAGGATCTCGAATGGTCCAATGAATTTAGGACTTAACTTGTCCTTACGTCTGAACCTCAAGACACCTTTCATAGGTGTCACCTTGAGGAATACTGGGTCTTCTATCTCAAACTCCAGGCTTCTATGCCTTACATTGGCGTAGCTTTTCTGTCTACTTTGAACGGTACGCATCCTCGCTCGAATTTTCTAGACAGCCTCATTGGTGAGTCAAACCATCTCGGGTCCTACTAACTCTCTCTCGCCTACTTCGTCCCAACATAGTGGGGACCTACACCGTTTTCCATACAGAGCCTCAAACGGTGCCATTCCAATAGTTGCTTGGAAGCTATTATTATACGAGAATTTCATCAGGTGGAGTTTGGAATCCCAACTTCCCTTAAAATCTAGTACTCAAGCGCATAACATGTCATTTAGAATTTTGTTTAAACACTCCGTTTGTCCATCTGTTTAGGGGTGAAAGGTGGTACTAAAGTTGAGGTGGGTACCCAGCGCTTTTTGAAGTTCGAGCTAGAACACTGATGTAAAGCGTGGGTCCCGATCTGACACTATAGATACTGGGACTCCATGTAGTCTTACTACTTCTTTCACATACAGCTTTGCCCAATTGTCAATTGTATATGTAGCTTTCCCAGGTAGAAAGTGTACCGACTTGGTCAACCTATCGACAACTACCCGATCATTGTATAGCCTTTAAGCGTTTTGGGTAATACTACTATGAAGTCCATTGCTATGCTTTCGCACTTCCACTCTAGTATGCTTAGGGGCTACAACAACCCCGCTGCCTTTTATCTAGGAGCTTTCACTTGTTGATAAACTAAGCACTTGCTCACAAACTCGGCCACATCCCTCTTCATGCTCTTCCATCGAAAGTGTTGTTTTAAATTCATCTTTGTATCTCCTTGGTGCATGACAAATGGCGAGTTGTGACCTTCGTTAGTATTTCTTTCCTTAGCTCCTCTATTGTCGAGACATATAGGCGTCCCTGATACAATAGCCCTTCATCTGAGGTCTTTGAGAATCCATTACTAGACTCTCAGCTAGCTGGCTTAAGACTTTCTGTAGGTTTGGATCCTCTCATTGGGAGGTAACCATTTTTTGCCTAAGTGTAGGTTGCACTGTAAGTCGGGCCAGTTGTGTCATGAATCTCTCGGTCGCTACAACTATGTTGGCTCCCTCAAAATTTCTTTGTACCCTTACTTCCCTCGTAATGAGGGCCGAAGAGTGGGCCACCTTTCTACTCAAAGCGTCTGCGACCACATTTGCTTTTCCAGGGTGGTACTGGATATCTACATCGTAGTCCTTCACCAATTCTAACCACCTTCTCTGTCTCATATTTAACTCTTTCTGGGTGAAGAAATATTTAAAATCTTGTGGTCGGTTAAACTTTGAATTTTCTCTCCATACAGGTAGTGTCACCAAATTTTCAGCGCGAACACTACAGTGGCCAACTCCAGATCGTGGGTAGGGTAATTATCTTCGTATTCTTTTAGTTGACGGGACGCGTATGCAACAACTTTAACGTGTTGCATTAACACACATCCTAGTCCATTCTTTGAAGGCATCACTATAGATTACGTACTGTTCTGAGATCTTGGGAACCGTGAATACTGGGACGGTTACCAATCTCTATTTTAGGTTTTGGAAGCTTGCCTCACATGCATCATTTCATATAAATGGTACCCTTTTTCTCGTTAGCTGTGTCAAAGGCGAGGCTATTCTAGCGAAGTCCTACATGAATCTTCGATAGTATCTCGCTAGTCCAAAGAAACTCTGTACTGATGTTACCGAAGTTGGGCGTTCCTACTTCGTGACCGCTTTGACCTTAGTAGGACCTACAGATACTCCACCCTTTGTCGCCACGTATCCTAAGAAAGAGACTTATCGTAACCAAAATTCACACTTTGAGAACTTGGCATACAACTTATTCTCTCTTAGGTGGCTAGGACTTTTTTAGAGGTGTTCCTGGTGTTCCAAGTCTGTTTTTGAGTACACTAGGATGTCATCAATGAGCATGATCACAAAAGTGTCTAGACAATTCTTGAACACTCGGTTCATTAACTCCATTAACACAGCTAAAGCATTGGTGAGGCTAAATGACATACCACAAACTTATAGCGATCATACCTGGTCCTAAATGTTGTCTTTGGTGCGTCTTTTTCTTTACTCTTTATTTAATGATAACCTGACCGTAGGTCTATCTTAGAAAATATTGTTGCTTCTCTTAGTTGATAGAATAAGTCTTCTATTCTAGGCAGAGGGTATTTGTTCTTTATGGTTCTCTTATTTAACTCTCTGTAATCGATGCACAAACGCATCGATCCATCTTTCTTCTGAACAAACAACACTGGCGCACCCTAGGGGAATATGCTAGGTCGAATGAACCTTTTATCCCGTAAGTCTTGTAATTGCACCTTGAGTTTTTTCAAGTCTGCTAGCGCCATGCGATAGGGTGCTTTAGAAATAGGCCCAGTTTCCCGCTCGAGTTCGATGATGAAGTCGACTGCTTGGGAAGGGGGTATTCCCGGTAGGTCATCCGGATACACATTTTTGGGAACTCATTTACGATGGACATGTTTTCTAGAGTCTTTTCTTTTCCTCTTACATCTACGGCACATGTTAATATAGTTCAACCGCCTTGTTGGATTAATCTCTTTGCTTTCATCATCGAGACTACCTTTGGGATAGCCCCGACATTTGTGCCTTTAAATTTAAAGCTAGGTCCCACCGATGGTGAGAATATCACTTTTTTTTTTTTTTTTTTTTTTGCGACATTCTATAATAGCATGGGTTGCAGCTAGTCAATCCATGCCTAGTACTACGTCGAAGTGGGTCATCTTTACTACTATTAGGACTACGCTTAGAGTTTGGTCGGCTACTATTGCTTGGTCATTCTTTACTCTATCCTTAGTTACTACGTCTACCCTCTCAGGGGCTGCTTTCCGACCATACATACAATAAGGGTTCTAATTCAAACCCTGTCTCTGATCCCTCTCGAGGTGGGCTCTCTTCAGCCTCACCTCGTCCTCTATCTCTAATAGGAGGTCGTTCCCTTCCTCGTCTTACTCTTTCGCATGGTCTAAGCAGCATGATTCTAGAAACCAAGATAGCATCTCTTAAGTCTAAGGCTCATTACCTATGAAATTATGCTATGCATCACATCTACTAAGTTCACATCATATTGCAAACAAAATCACTCAGCACACATCACATCACATCATTAACAGAAGCCATTTTCTATTCTATTTTCTTCTATCATTAACATCACATCACATCACATCATTAACTAAACGAAAGTTATTTTCAATTTATTCTGTTTTCTCCTCTCTCCCAAATGACTGTCCAATTCGAGAAGTCATTTTCAATCTATTTTAATTTTCCTCAGTAAAAATGCTTATGCATCCATCAATTATGATTTTCTTCTCCCTCCTGCAAATGAGGATTGAGATGCAATTCACAAAGCCATTTTCAATCAATTTTGATTTTATATCCGATATCAAAAAATCTAAATAATTGAAAAGAAGATCTAACGTAACTTTTCTATCTCTTGCAAAAGATAGAAGAAAAGGAGATCTAACTTACCGATTACTTTTCCCTCTTTCCATTCCTATTAAATTTGATTAAAGTGATTACTTTTCCATCTCTTTGCATTCCTAATAAATATGTTAAAGTGATTACTTTTCCATCTCTTTCCCTTCCTAATAAATATGCTTAAAGTGATTACTTTTCCATCTCTTTCCCTTCCTAATAAATATGCTTAAAGTGATTACTTTTCCATCTCTTTCCATTCCTATTAAATCTGCTTAAATTGATTACTTTTCCATCTCTTTCCATTCCTATTAAATCTGCTTAAAGTGATTACTTTTCATCTCTTTCCATTCCTATTAAATCTGCTTAAAGTGAACGCCATCTCCAATTTTCTCTCCCAAAATCTGTGATTTTTCCTCTCTGATTTTTCCTCAAAATGTGCCATTTTTTCTTTCCATTCCTATTAAATCTGCTTAAAGTGAAGGCCATCTCCAATTCTTCTCTCCCAAAATCTGTGATCTTTCCTCTCTGATTTTTCCTCAAAATCTGCCATTTTTTTGTTTCTGTTTCTGTTTCGTTTCTTTTTTTTTTTTCTAGATCATTTTGCAGTTGTAGGAGGTGTCAGTGAGATAGGAAGGGGGAGAGAGAGCGATAATTTACTCCTTTTTTTTTAATTATTATTTACTTATTCTTATTATTATCTCTCTTTTTTTTTTCTTTTTTTTACTTTTTTTTTTTTCGGGTCGTTACACTTTAAGTTCTTGCATAGTATTTGATTCCTTCTTGCATAGTATTTAATTCCTTCTTGCATAGTATTTGATTCCTTCTTGCATAGTATTTGATTCCTTCTTGCATAGTATTTGATTCCTTCTCTTTGCGTAATTTAATTAACTCATTTTTTCACAACAATCACGCTCAAGAAATTTAATTTTATCAATTAATGCAGTTTTCTCATCACAATCAAATACATGTTTTTTTACCGGGTATTTCAAATTTTGCAACATTATGATTATTCTCTTTTAATGTTTTTTACCGGGTATATCAAATTTTACAACATTATGATTATTCTCTTTTAAGCAACAAATTTCATTTAATAAATACTTATTTTTAATAATTGAAGCCTTATATTTATTTTGAAGCATAAGATACTTTGAAGTTTTTCTAAATCAAGTTGCATCTCCTCAACAACTTTAAATAATTCATCATAAGATGAGATTCAAGAATTACCTGTCTTCTTCATCCTCTTTGTTACCGTGAGCCATGACTTCATCCTCTTTGTCACCGTGAGCCATGAAGCAAAAATTTGAGTTAGTTCAAGAGTTTTCCAAATTTCATATACTAAACAAGACATAGATACTCTGTTAAATTGATCACTACTTAGGGCACAACAAAGACAATGTAGAGCACTAGCATTAAATACATTTATTTTATATCATGCTCATCAAATTCATTCTCTCATTTAAGCTCCTCAATATTATAAACAATTTTTATTGGAATATAAGGGCCTTTACTAACATTTAAGCAAATAAATTTTCATTCTAGCTCTCCTCGAATATAAGGGCCTTTACTAAGATTTAAGTAAATAAATTTTCATTCTAGCTCTCCAATACGTATAATTTGTTCCATCAAAATAAGGAGGTCTAGAAGTTGAAACCGTTTTCAACACAGATTTGCCATAAGCTCTTAAAAATAAAGTTTATATAAAAAAAAAATCAATAAGAGCAACTGCTCTGATAATTGTTGGATCCTATAACAACTTAGAGGGGTGAATAAGGTTTCAACAATATAATTATTAATTTTTTTTAATAACAATAAAACTTGATACCATGCAATACCATAGAATAAAACTTAACAATACTTTAAATAGGAGAAGAGTTAGAAAATATAACACAGTAGTTTTACAACTTAACAATAATTTAAATAGGAAAAGGGTTAGAAAATATAACACCCTAGTTTTACAACTTAACAATAATTTAAATAGGAAAAAGGGTTAGAAAATATAACACCGTAGTTTTACCGTGGTTCCGTCAAACTCGACCAACTCCACTCCCCCAAGTGCCTCTTGAAAATTTGAATGACTCTTTACTCGGATCAAAGCCCAACCGCTACACCGCTCCTTTTACAAGTTCAAGAGCAAACTCAATTCTTTACACGGCTCAGGATCAAACCGGTACACCGCTCTTTTTACGAGTTCAAGAGCAAATTCAATCCTTTCCACGGCTCAGGATCAAATCGGTACAATTGTCTGAAACTTTATAAAAACACACCACACACCACAACTCTCTGAAGGAGTGGATTTACAATTTTCTCAAGAAATCAAGAAATAAAATTGGAAGCTTGGGAGAGAGCAACAATGGAGGCTTTTAAAAAAAAGTTTTAGATCGAGGAAACTATGAAACTATGGGAGTTGTGTATTGTGTTCTATGATCTGTGTGTTGTGTTCTGAAGAAAAATATGAAGAATATACAGCTCTCTCAGAATAGAATAAACAAGAAATAAAATTGGAAGCTTAGGAGATAGTAAAAGCTTTTAAAAAAATGTTTAAGATCGAGGAAACTATGAAACTATTGGAGTTGTGTATTGTGTTCTATGCTCTGTCTGTTGTGTTCTGAAAAATATGAAGAGATAATAGTTTAAATAGTGATCAAGTCCTAAAAATAAGAATTGATACGGACCACTAGAACATGAACGAAACTTGAACCACTAACACTAATATTTATTTATTTTTAAATTTATCATAAAAAATTATAGACCACATGTTTCATTTAAATATATATATATTATTTTAAATAAATATTAAAAAAAAATTAAATTTATTTTTATTATATATATTATACATATTTAAATGTAATAATATAATAAAAAAATGTTAATGAAAATAATGGAATAGTTTTATAAATCTAATTGAAACCATTAAAATGTAATTGAAATAATTTTATAATTCAAATATTTTTCTGTCTGAAAACTAGTTTTCGTAATTAAAATCATTATAAATGTAATTGAAATAATTTTCTTTCTTAACTTAAAACTTTGATTGTTACTCTACCAAAATTATAAATGTCATACTTTTATTGGTCTATGATGTCAATTTTGCCGCTGGTTCATAATGTCAATTTTGTCACCACATTATCACGTTAGGTATCTTGTTTTGACTAAAACTTCTTCGTTTTATCTCTAATTTGAGTGAACTAAAAAAGACGTTAAAATCGTTATTTCTAACCTTACACTGTGGACAAAATACTTAAAATTGTTAATAATTGAAGATAGGTCTGTTATCATCAAAACATCAATTAATTAATTTGAGATTAAGGGCCAAAAAGCCAATATAATGTGTGTTCGAGGGCACGGTTAGGTCTGTTATCATCAAAACATCAATTAATTAATTTGAGATTAAGGGCCAAAAAGCCAATACAATGTGTGTTCAAAACATCAATTAATTAATTTGAGATTAAGGGCCAAAAAGCCAATACAATGTGTGTTCGAGGGCATGGTTCTTGGGCTAATCAAGCTCTAAGGCTCTTAAACTTTCTCGTAGAGGTCTAAAAATTTCAAAAATGGCGTCGCCTAAACTTGAACTAGAGACCTTCAGTGTGTTAGATTGATGTGATAACCAAATACACCATGACACCGTTGGAAGTTTCCCCATAAGGTCAGCCAAACTATAGAGTTAAGCCCATGTTGGGTTTTGTGTCCTAAAACTCATAGTTTGTAAACAAAAACATATTCTATTTTCAATAAAGTTATTATTGATGTTTATTCAGTAACGATTGTTATCGAATAAAGTGAATTTTACGACCATTAATCTAAATCCAATAAACTAAGAACACTCTAGCTATAGTATGATTACTTGAACTATATGTAGAGACATAAAGAGTGAATCAAGTTCAAGTATATAGTCAAAATCATTACTTGTTTTTTTTCTCCCTTGTTCTTTTTTCTCTAGCACATTTCCAAAAGATACATGTTTCTCCGATGTTCTTTTTTCTCGGGCACATTTCCAAAAGTTACATGGAGTCTTTTTTTTTTTTTTTTTTTCCTTACGCTAAATTTAGCCCTAACTTCCATCACTTTTCTCTCTCTCCCATCAACCCTTTTCCTTATCAAATTTCGTGACCTCACTTTCTCCCTCCACAACCCTTTTCCTGTCTCAAATTTAGGGTGGTATTTTTGACCAAATAAAAAACAAAAAATTTTGTACCCTCACTTTCTCCCTCCAAGCCCTTTTCCGTCTCAAATTTTAGGGTGGTATTTTTGACCAAATAAAAAACAAAAAATCATAATAAAATGATGTAATTCCAAAAAAAAAAAAAAAAGTGTTATGGGGTTGCTAATTCCATTGGAGTACCAACACGGATGGTAATTCCAGAACCAACAAAGAAAAGAATGGTAATTCCATTCCAGAACCAACAAAGAGAAGGGGTTGGGGTAATTCAAAAGGGGGAACCAACAAAAAAAAAATGGTAATTCTGTTAAATAAAGCTATGTTTCCTTAGATTTCGTGGGTTGTTTTTACTTCTTCAAAAATCTGAATTAAGAGCATGGCATTTTGGCAACTTTGGGCCAAAGTTTTTGCCCACTATTTTTCATTTTAAGGATTAGGGTTTGTTATTTAAACTATTCAACCAAGGAAATCAAATCATGAGTCTTCAGCAAATCTCAAATCTCTCCCCTTTTACTTTCAGTTATTTTTCCTTCGGCCAGTTTTTGCGTCGACACTTTCCTCCCAATTGCGAGAGTCAACAAGTGGTATCAGAGCCCGGTTGAAGCCATTGGTGGTATATTATTATGGAGGAGCCAACTTAATCAACAGTCAAATTGAATAGCTCAAGTGGTTAGAGCGTCGACCTAACAACACACAGGTCTCAGGTTTGAGTAAAAGAAAATGCAAAGCATGAAAATACACACATCGTGTGGGGTCCATCCCGGGCAGGCTCACTCACTCTTCCACGCCACCATTGTGTGATGACGGGTTGGGTTGTCGTTGAGCGAGTGATTAGGGAGACGACGACTACCACCACCGTTCTGAAATTTGGCGACGGCTCTCTCGTTGAGATCGAAGAGCACGGTGTCACAATCGCACTTCTAATGGCAGCGGACTTGTATTGCCTACGGCCGAGCGACGTATGCTGGATTAGGGAGACGACGACTACCACCGTTCTGAAATTCGGCGACGACTCTCTCGTTGAGATCGAAGGGCACGGTGTCACAATCGCACTTCTAATGGCAGCGAACTTGCGTCGCCTACGGCCAAGCGATAGGGAGACGACGACTACCACCGTTCTGAAATTCGGCGACGACTCTCTCGTTGAGATCGAAGGGCACGGTGTCACAATCGCACTTCTAATGGCAGCGAACTTGCGTCGCCTACGGCCAAGCGACGTATGCTCGAGCCTCTGGCCTCTCTTTTAAGAGAAGGTTTTAGAAAGCGAGGGCAGAGAGAGATTTTTGAAAGAGAGATTTTTTAAAGAGACGTTATATAAGCAAGCAAGAGAGAAATAACAACGGCTTACAGTATATAACCTTGGTAGGGACAAGTTGACAACTAGTCGTATCCCCTAGGTATCCCCCATAAGGGACAAGTTGACAACTAGTCGTATCCCCTAGGTATCCCCCATAAGGGACAAGTTGACAACTAGTCGTATCCCCTAGGTATCCCCCTATGGCTTACAGTATATAACCTTGGTAGGAGAAGTTGACAACTAGTCGTATCCCCCTATAGTACATTCTGAGGCATAAGGGGTTGGGCTTGTCATGGGCATGCGGCCATGGGAAACACGCCTTGGACGAGCATGATCGTGACATCCTCCCCCACCTAATTGATTGACGTCCCTGTCAACCGACTACTAAAGAACCTGGCGATGTGGGTGGCGGCGGAGTCCAAATCTTCGACGCGTTCCCAACTGGTTTCCTCCGTAGGGAGATTATTCCATTTGACAAGGAATTCATGAATCGTCTGTACGGGTCTTCCTATCTTCCTAACCCTGTATGCTAGGATCTCCTTTATTTCTTTGTTGTCTCTTTGTTTTAGATCGATGCTCGGTCTTGTGATTACATTTCGCTGGTCGTCGTCTGGGTCAGGGTGATAAGGCTTCAAGTTGCTCACATGAATTACTGGGTGGATTTTCATCCATGTGGGTAGTGCAACTCTGTAGGAGGTAGCCCCGATATTTTTTAGGACTTCAACCGGGCCTTCATATTTTCGAACTAGTCGCTGGTCCTTTCGGTTCAAAAATCTGATCTGTTCTGGTCTCAACTTGATGAGAACTTGATATCCTGCTCGGAATTGAAGGGGGCGACGCTTCTTGTCTGCCCACTTCTTCATATGCTTGGAAGCTTTCTCTAAATATGTCTGGGCTATATCTGTTGTCTGCTTCCATTCGCTTGTGAAGTTTTGAGCTTGAGGGTTTTTTCCTGCATAAGGATGATCAATAATATGTGGTAAGGCCGGTTGTCGTCCACTTACAATTTCGAAGGGGCTCTTCCCCGTAGACGAGCTCGTTTGACAATTGAAACAGAATTGGGCCACATCTAGTAGTTGTATCTAGTTCTTCTGGCGAGTGTCGATGAAGTGACGTAAGTATTCTTCGAGCAAGCAGTTAAACCGTTCCGTCTGTCCATCGATTTGAGGATGGTAGCTCGAAGAGATGTTTAAAGTCGTTCCCAAGAAGGCGAATAGTTCGGTCCAAAATGTGCCAATGAACCTACCATCCCTATCACTAATGATGCTCGACGGAATGCCCCATAACTTGACAACGTGTTTGAAACATAATTGGGTTGTTAGTTCAGCCGAGCATAATTTGGGAGTGGGAACAAACGTCTTGTTGGTAGAGAGGCACGTCTTGGTGTATTGCATGATATCGTCCCGCATATTCGGCAAGAAGTACCCCTTTTTTATTAGGGCATATGTTCTTTGCCACCCAGGGTGTCCTGCCCATAAGGTATCATGACATTCCTGAATGAGCTTCTTTCTCAGTTCTCCAGTTCTTGGGACGTATAACCTGTTTCCTTTAGTCATTAGAAGGTCTCCCTCGGCCCAAAACTGTCGTGTCTTCCCAGCTTTAGCTAGTTCGACGACGGCTTTGGCCGATGGGTCTTTGTGTAAATGTTCTTTGATGATGTCCCGCATCGATCCATCGATCTTACTTGAATGGATATGGGCAAACATGCGCAGGGCCGCATGTTCGCCCTTCCGACTCAGTGCATCGGCTACTTGATTACTCTTCCCTGCCTTGTGTTCGAATTTGAAGTTGAATTCTGCCAACAACTCTTGCCACCGGGCTTGTTTTGCCGTCAATTTTGGTTGATCAAAGAAGTGGCAGATGGCGTTGTTATCCGTCTTCACTATGAACTGTGATCCCAAGCGATACTGTCTTCAGACTCGTAGGCAATGGACTACAGCCAACATTTCTTTTTTGGAGGCAGTGTATCTCCGCTCGGCATCATTGAGCTTTTGACTTTCATAAGCGATGGGGTGGTCTTCTTGAATAAGAACATCACCTAGGGCAAAGTCAGAAGCATCTGTTTCTATTTCAAATGGCTTTGTAACATCTACTAACCCGAGGACAGGACCCCTCGTCATGATTGCCTTCAGATCTTCAAAGGCCATTTGACATTTCTTTGACCACGACCAAGGGTGGTCTTTCATCAAGAGCTCCGTTAAGGGGGCGGCTCGTCGTGAAAACCCTTCGATGAACCGCCAATAGTAGTTTGCTAATCCTAAGAAAGATCGCACATCGGATACGGAAGTAGGGACTTTCCACTCTTGGATAGCTTTTATCTTATCACTATCCATCCCAATCTGTCCACAACTGATGACATGTCCGAGGAAGTTGATGCATGTCTGTGCGAAGGCACATTTTTCTTTCTTAACGTACAACTGATTCTGCCGCAGCTTGTCAAATACCAGCTTCAAGTGTACCTTGTTTTCCTCCAGGGTTGTGTTGTATACGACTATGTCATCGAAATATACTATGACGAACTGATCCAAGTATTCGTAGAAAACCTGGTTCATTAACGTGCAAAACATAGCTGGGGCGTTTGTCAAGCCAAAGGGCATCACCAGGAACTCGAAGGCCCCATATCTTGTCACGCACATCATCTTGGACTCGTCCCCCTCGGCAATACGTACTTGGTAGTACCCCGATCGTAAGTCCAACTTCGTGAAGTATTTGGCCCCATGAAGTTGGTCGAACAAGTCGGATATTATCGGCAGTGGGTACTTGTTGCGTATCGTCACCTTGTTTAAGGCTCTATAATCTATGCACAGGCACAACGTCCCATCCTTCTTTTTCTAAAATAGTACGGGGGCTTCGTAAGTTGCTTTTGTCGGGTGGATGAATCCTGTCGTCAACAACTCATCTAGTTATTTCCTCAATTCGGCTAGCTCAGGGGGAGCCATCCGGTATGCGTTCTTCGCTGGGGGTTTAACCCCAGGAAGGAGTTCAATTTCGTGATCAATGCCTCGACGGGGTGGTAATGTTTGGGGTAGGCTCTCTGGCATTATGTCAGCATAACTGTTTAGTACCTCCTTGATTTCGTTTGGGATAGTTTCCTCGGTAGTCACTTCTTCCATCAGTGGTATAGCCATAAATGTAGGTTCCTCTCGTGCGAGCTCTCTTTTCAATTGTATGGCCGAGATCATTCTGAGATTACCTGGCTGCTTGATGCTTGCAGGTATTACTGTGGGATTGCTGTCGGTGATCACCAAGCATTTCGCTAGTGGCATTGGGATAACTTTGTGTTTTAGGAGGAACTTCATCCCAAGTACCACGTCAAAGTCATCCATTCAAACTACGACAAGGTCCAGCTCTCCTATCCAAGTCCCCAATTTGAAGGGGACTCTTTTGGAAACTCCTACAATAGGCAAGGCCTCGGAGTTGATAGCTTTCATTTTTCCAGGGTCCTTTCCTATGGTGAGTCCCAACCTTCGGGCTTCTTGATCGGCGATGAAGTTATGAGTCACTCTTGAGTCTATCAAAGTGCTCTTGCTCGGTCGAGAGTTTATTTTCGCATCTACAAACATGAGCCCTTTCTCTATTATCTCTTTCGGTTCGACCTTCCGTTGAAGGGCTGACAAGACTTTGAGCGCGCCCATTCGGGGGTTGTCTTGATCTTCCTTCTTATCTAGCATAGTCTCGACTCTTGTGTCGTTGCTCTCTAGGATGGACACTTGGAGTGCAGTGACAGAGGCCCGATGAGGACAGTAGGACACTTTGTGGGGGTCTTTACACAATGTGCATTGTATAGGTATGGTCGGGTGGTTCCTTTGAGGGTAAGGTCCTCGAGATGTCCCCGCTTGGTTGTTTTGAGGAGGTCTATCTGTCCACCCGCTTGGTCTATCGTTACCTTCGTTTGGCCTGTTGGGGCTTCCATTTCGGTGACATAGCGGTTTATATGTTTTGCCCCCAGTGTTTAAGGCCTGTGTTGTTTTTCTTTGGTAACTCGCCTCATTCCCATAGTCTAGGAGTCTCTCGGTGCTAGGTCTTGGACCTTTTTCTCGTGTATTTTTGTTTTGGCCTACGGTTGTAACCCATTTATAAAGAAGAACACCTTGTTCTTCTCTGATGTGCCCCTAATATCTAGCATCAGGGTCGAAAATTGTCTGACATAGTTCCTTATGCTTCCAGTTTGCTTTAGGGGGCTATTAGTTTTTCCATTCCTAGATGGTCTACGTTTTCAGGGAGGAATTGGTCCCTCAACTCTCTCTTGAGGTCTTCCCACAAGTCTATGGTGTACAATCCATTCTCGATGTCTTGTACCTTCAAACGCCACCAAAGTTTGGCGTCGTCTATGAGATACATCGAGGCTACTGTCACCTTCATGTCGTTGGTACAAGTCGGTGTGGCTTTAAAGTACTGTTCGACATAAAAGATGAAGTTCTCCAACTCTTTGGCATCCCGGTTCCCTTTAAAAGGTCTAGGTTCGAGAAACTTCAGTTTATTGGATCCTGTATTAGTTTGCCCAGCCGAGACGTTCTTCACGACTTTCATGGTCACCTCGATTTGGGTGCTCATGGCGGACAATTTTCTTGCATGTCATGGATCATTGTTCTGAATTCGTCAGCTAATCCATTGAACAAACTCATCATTGTATTTTATAGCAGGTCGAACTCTTCGCCACGTCCCTCCTTGTGTGCGACAGAGCTATCGGGGCTACCAGACGGTCTTGGGCTACTCGTAGGAGCAACCTTTTCTTCGAGTGAGGTCACTCGAAACACCAGTTTTGCGATTGGCAACCCATTTAGGCGGTTACCCAACTTTTTCACTCAATTCTTTCACCCGTGCTTCCAAGAAGTGGATGGTGTCAGGGACTTCTTTGAGGAACAACATTTCCTCCTCTATTAAGGTAAGTTGGTCAGCTTGTGCTTTGGGTGTCAACTTTGTCGTCGACATGTTCTCGGTCTTTGCTATTTCACGGAGCTTACAAAGCTCTGGTACCACTTGTCATAATCGCACTTTTAATGGCAGCAGACTTGCGATTGTGCGACACTCACTTTCCAATGACAAGTAAGATAAGCCAATTCGTTCTTGCGTCGCCTACGGCCAAGCGACATATGCTCGAGCCTATGGCCTCAGTTTTAAGAGAAGGTTTTAGTAAGCGAGGGCAGAGAGAGATTTTTTAAAGAGAGATTTTTGAAAGAGACGTTATATAAGCAAGCAAGAGAGAAATAACAACGGCTTACAGTATATAACCTTGGGTAGGGAGAAGTTGACAACTAGTCGTATCCCCCTATAGTACATTCTGAGGCATTTCATGTTTGATAGGCCTAGACATGATATTTCTGAAACGTCATACTTCCTAGAAATATAAAAGTAAAACACTAGAATATGAAAAGACATAAGGGGTTGGGCTTGTCATGGGCATGCGGGCATGGGCAACACGCCTTGGACATGCGGTACCATCCTGTTCATCAGCAAGGGAGGCGAAGCACCGCAAGCTGACCGACGTCTACTTCATCCTGAGGCTAAAGGCTAACCTTGTGAGCCTGGGTCAACTCGATCAGGCCGGTTACTCACGCAAGTTCGGCGCAAGTCAAACCGTCTTTACATCCTGGAATTTGAGATAGAGCAACCTGTCAGCCTCTCAGCCAAGACCGAAGAGGTATCTTGGAGGTGGAGGTAGAGGTAATCAATGATGGCATAACTGCTCCTCTAGTGAGCATCTAACCCGAGGAAGAGCTCCAGCTGGGCGTAGCAAAGGCACAAGCTGGGGAGCCAATTCAAATGAAGGAGGAGCGAGTGTTCGCTCAGATCGGCGAGAGGGACGAGCAACATGAGCACCGGCGATGGGTCCAAGACATAGGGGCAACAAACCATATGACTAGAGGGCTAGATCTGCGTTCTCCGAGCTCGACTCAGGAATTTGCGGGACGGTGAAATTCAGCGCGGCTCTGTCGTTGAGATCGAAGGGCGCGGTACCATCTTGTTCATCAGCAAGGGAGGCGAGCACCGCAAGCTAACCGACGTCTACTTCATCCCAAGAATCAAGGCTAACCTTGTGAGCCTAGGTCAACTCGATGAGGCCGGCTGCTTCATTTCCATCGACGACGTCTGCTCACGCAAGTTAAGCGCATATCAAACCGTCTTTACATCTTGGAATTGGAGATAGAGCAACCTGTCAGCCTCTCGGCCAAGACCGAAGAGGTATCTTTGAGGTGGCACGCAAGGTATGGGCACTTAAACTTTCCTGGTACGGGCACTTAAACTTTCTTGGTACGGGCACTTAAACTTTTCTGCTCTAGAAAAACTACAGAAGGAGGAGATGGTGCACGGTTTGCTGGCAATCAAAGGCGTGAACAAGTCGTGCGACGAGTGCCTCATCGGCAAATAGAGGTGTACCCCCTTTCCATCTCGGACATCCTACCGCGCTGATGAGCCGTTGGAGCTTGTACACAGCGATATCTGTGGGCCCATCAAGCTGGCGACCCTAGGCGGTAAGACCCTCATCCTCCTGTTGGTCGATGACAAAAGCCGCTTCATGTGGCTGATCCTGCTACAAGCGAAAAGTGAGGCAGCAGAGGCGGTTAAGCGCATTCAAGCGCAAGCGGAGGCCGAATGCGGGAAGAAGATGCGAGTGTTGCGCATAGACTGAGGCGGAGAATTCACCTCAACAAGTTTCGGTAAGTACTGTGATGAGTTCGGTATACAACGGCAACTAACGGCGTCCTACTCCCCCCAGCAGAACGGAGTGGTGGAATGCAAAAATCAGACCATCGTCGGGACAGCAAGGTCTTTGATGATGACGGCCGGGATGCCTGGGAGATTTTGGGGAGAGGCGGTAATGATGGCCGTCTATCTCCTCAATCGGTCACCAACCTGACGCCTCGACGAGAAGACGTCATATGAGGCCTGGTACAACAAAAAGCTAGCGGTACATCATTTTCGAGTGTTTGACTGCGTCGCATACATGAAGGTAGCGCGTCCCCACCTCGCCAAGCTCGATCCTAGGGGCCTGAAGGTCGTCTTCATCGGCTATGAATCCAGGAGCAAGGCATACAGACTCTATGATCCTGCAGGGGGGCGAGCTCACGTGTCTTGCGATGTCATCTTCGACGAAAGAAACTTCTGGCAATAGAATGATGTGATCGAGGTAGACTAGAACCCAAATCAATTCACGGTAGAGTACCTCATCACCAAGCCAGGAGAAGAAGGAGCGCAGCATCGAGAACTGTCACCAACATCAGCAGCTGCAACTCCTGAACCAGTGGAGTTTGCAACACCACGGACTGCAGATTCAACGCTGGATGTCGATCACGATGATGATCTGGTGGCCAAGTATCGGAGGATGGACGACCTAGTGGGAGGAGGTGAACCACCTGGACTGGCAACGCGCGAGCTCGAAGAAGTGACCGAACTACATGCTATCAGCGCAGATGAACCGAACACCTTCGCCAAAGCAGAAAGAAACCCATGTTGTTTGAAGGCAATGCAGGAGGAGATGACATCTATCACCAAGAACCAAACGTAGAGTTTGGAGGATATGCCGCCGGGACACCGAGCCATAGGGCTCAAATGGGTCTTCAAACTGAAGCGCATCGAAAAGGGAGAGGTTTTGAAGCACAAGGCCCGTCTGGTGGCAAAGGGCAACATCCAGAAGCAAGGAGTGGACTTTGAAGAGGTATTTGCGCCGGTGACAAGGTTAGAATTTGTCCGCCTTCTGCTGGTAATCGCGGCACATTGCTCTTGGGAGGTCCACCACATGGACGTGAAGTCCGCTTTCCTTAACGGTGAGCTGAAGGAGACCATCGACGTCCAACAACCACCTGACTTCCTAGACAACGACAACCCGGGTAAGGTATTGCGCCTGCACAAGGTACTCTACGGGCTTCGACAAGCACCACGAGCTTGGAACGCGAAGCTCGATAGTATCCTACTGTCACTGAAGTTCAAGTGTTGTGCCTCTGAGCATGGCATGTACACGCACGACCACGGCGAGCAGCGACTGATTTTGGGAGTGTACGTCGACGACCTCATAATAACTGGAGGCGACATGGAAGTCCTCGGAAGGTTCAAGAGGAAGATGTCAAAGAACTTCAAGATGAGCGATCTCGGCATACTCAGCTACTACCTCGGCATCGAAGTGCAACAGAGTACTACCGGCATCACCATCTGCCAAAATGCGTACGCAAAGAAGCTGCTGGACACAACTGGGCTTGCGGACAGTAACCCTACAAGGATGCCGATGGAGGCTCGGCTCCAACTAAGGAAGGCTGGCACTACGACGACAGTCGATGCCACCAATTACCACAACATTGTCGGGAGCCTGCACTATCTAGTAAACACACGCCCTGACCTTACTTACTCAGTTGGATATGTGAGTAGATTTATGGAAGCACCTCGAGAGGAGCATCTTGTGGCTGCCAAGCGCATCCTGCGTTATGTGGCTGGGGTGTGAGATACAGCGCAGCGTAGGAAAAGGAAAGATGAAGCTTGAGCTGGTCGGCTACAGTGATAGTGACATAGCCGGTGACGTTGATGATCGTAAGAGCACCAGCGGGATGATCTACTTCCTCTCAGGCGGCGCGATCTGCTGGCAATCAACAAAACAAAAGGTAGTTGCTTTGTCTTCCTGCGAAGCAGAATACATCGCCACTTCGACGGCGGCAACACAGGGTGTCTGGCTTGCGCGATTAATGGAAGAACTCATCGGAAGAGAAAGCGATCCACCAATGCTATACGTGGACAACAAAGCTACGATTTTCTTGATCAAAAATCCAGTTCTGCACGACCGGAGCAAACACATAGAAATGAGATTCCACTACATGTGAGAATGTGCAGATCAATGGCTCATCAAGATTGATTTCATCCGAACAGAGGAACAACTTGAAGACATTTTCACCAAGTCCCTGGTGCGGATAAAATTTGAGGCACTACGCTCAAAGATCGGAGTTCAAATAATAAGGTAGATATACCACAGCTTTTAGGAGTTTGTTAAATAAAAGCTATGGTTTCCTTAGATTGTTAAATAAAAGATGGAACCAACAAAGAAAATGGACGGTAATTCCATTCCAAAACCAACAAAGATAGAACCAACCAAGAAAAAGTAGAGTAATTTCATATACTTAAAAAGAAATTTAAAATATATTTAACAAAAATTAAATAAAAAAACTATAAAAAAAAATTATATTATAAAAGAAACTAAAGAAAATAATGTATTGGGATATTAATTTTTTTTTAATATACTCAAAAAGAAATTTAAAATTTATTTAAAAAATATAATAAAAAAGAAACTAAAAATAATAAAATATTATAAAAAAAAGCTAAACAAAATAATAGTAATAATAATAAAAGTATAAGAAATACATATATATATATATATAGAGGTATGATTGAAATAGAAAATTTAAATTAAAAAGTTATAAATAAATTTAATATAGTTTACTTATCCAACTTTCAATGTCACCTATCTATCTATATTAATTATTATAATAGAAACATACAAAAATTTCATTTAAAATCTTTCTTGGATGATAATAAATATTAAAACTAATTAATCATAAATTTATATCAATTTATATTAATTCATCAAAATAAAAAAAATTAAAAAAAAAAAACAAAAGAATTTAAACCTCCCTTAAGAATTAGAAACTTTCTCTTATATAATTTATTTCTTTTTAAATTTGTCTAACTTACAAAGTATTATATCATATAAATTTATCGACGACATTTATATTTACTAAGAGTGACTAACTAAATTAAAAAAAAAAAAAAAAACTATTTTAGTCTTTTATATGCAGCACACTGTATATAAATTTTATAGTTTATAAAAAAAATAATGTCAACTCCTCAAATTTTATAGATGACTATTTGTAAATAAATGATTTAATTCCACTATACCATTTTTTTAAAACGGAAGTAATAATTAAATATTAAAAATTCACGTAACTATATTTGTAAATAAAAGATTTCCACTAGAGTGATTTAAAGCCTTTCTCCCTTCATATCTCCCGAAATCATGATTGTTTTTAAATTTATCACATATAGCTTTGCCGAGTGTAGTCTCTGCCATCCATTCCACAAATCCTTGTAACACCATCAGCTGTTAGGAAAGTTCGAAACTTGTATTTTAATAATCAACTTCAACTGCGAAATTCACTACATGCAACATTGCATTGCAATATGATATGGCAGAGACTTCTTGTGCGAAGGATTTGATAACATCCCTATGCCATTATCAACATCATACATAACAAAATAATATATATGAAAAGAAGCATAGTTTACTCAAAACAACACAAGAAACCAATAGCTCACTCACCCGCTTGACAATTCCTCTGAGTTATCAAAATCTGTATATATTACCCTTGGCCCCTTAACATCATTTTCGGATATCCCATGGACCTCAGTGAGATGGACACCACAGCTTCTTATAGTTATATTATCCTCACAATGTTTCACAACTTCAAACGAGACTATAACATCATTCCAATCATTCGCCACTGAGGAGCTACTAAATGTTGGAGAAGAAGTTGTTACTAACCACCTATGTTGATGATGGAAATTTGGTCATAAAAGAATTTTGGATTCTGTAGCCCATGAATATGTTACATGAAATTAAGGCTTCCCCTTGATATGAATCTCCATCCACTCTAAATTTAACATAGGTAGCCAAAGTTCTTTCTATATTGTGATCACGTAGAAAGCTAACCTTTATTGAATTTGTATAGTTTGGTGGCTAAATCATTATGGAAAGTTTTTGTCCACTAGAAGAATCACTCTAGGAAAGTTACCCAGTGTAATGTCCTATGACATAAGAATTAACATGCATGAAAATATTAACGAGAGAGAAAAATACAATATGAACAAAGAGAAATGAAATGAGAAGAGATGAACCTGCTTGCTTGATATTATATCCAAAACGTTGTCTAGACTTCTAACCAACGATTCACAACCACTGACATCCATTTTTTTCATGCTGAGAAAGGTTTAGAATTTGACGAAGAAACTTGCAATTCCTCAAGGACATAAACTTATGAAGACATGAGGGTAGAGTACAAATTTGTTTCTGGACAAGACTATGCTATTTAATAAAGGGTTGGCATCACATACAATTTTCAAGAAATCTATGTTGCCATATGGAACCTCCAACAAAGTCAACACGGTTTTGGGTAAGTTTCCATGACTTGAAGAAGAGAATAATATGGATGGGTGAGTCCCATCTATGGAGATTCCACAAGGACATGAACTTATGGATACATGAGAGTAAATATGCATCGATATGTTGCAACATTGAAGATTCAACAAAATCAACTGGGAAACATAAGGTTTTTCAGTAAGTTTCCATAATTTGAAGAAGAGCATATTGGATGGATTGGTGAGTTCCATTTACTGGGGAGCATTTCAAATGTAGAACAGCCACTAAGATGAAGTTCTTTAAGATTATGTAACAAATAAATAGTGGTAGGAGTGGAGATGAGGTTCGTACAACCGTCAAGGTTTAAGACTTTGAGCCTATAAACGTTTCCAATTGATGAGGTAGCTTCTTTATGTCGATAGAATCCAAATACAACGACACTAAAAATTTCATGTTTTCAGCAATTTTTAGAAACATTTTGAGATTAGATCTGCTTGAGAGTTCAAGATATTTAAGAGATTTTAACTTGAAGTAGCTTGGAAGCTTTTCAAGCTTAGTGCACCTTGTTATTTTTAATCGTAATAAGTGAAAGATTCTCGAGGACTAAAATTTCAAAACTTGGATTGAAATAGTATTATTAACGTAGTCAACTTTTTATCCCACTAGAAAACAAGAAATATCAAGGAAAATCTCCTTTACTTTTTCTTCAAGCCCATAAAAAACTCTGCTTGGTCTCTTAGGAAAGAAACCAAAACACCAAGAGCAAAAGGAAGACCTTTACAATAACTTGTAGCACATTTTAAAAGGTCTAAGTAATTACTTGGTGGATGATTTTTCTTAAAAGCATGCTAACTAAAAAGTTCAAGTGTGTCGTCATCATACTGCTCATGAAATTCATGGATGGAACGTAAATGGTTGCTTCTTGTTGTCATAATGATTACACTACCAAGGCCAAACCGATCATGTCCACCAACCAATGCTTCTAGTTGCTCAAGCTTATTCACATCGTCAAGAATTATAAGAACTTTCTTTGAATGTAAGTCTATTCCTTATGATGTTGATTCCTCAGTCAAGATTACTAAAATCTTCAAATCTTCCTTTAAGATCTCATGGAGTAGGATTTCCTGGAGTTGAACAAGGACATTTTTGAAGCTTCCCTAACATTCGATTGAAAGCACCAAGCTTCAAATTGGTGAGCAATTTTGTTGTATAAAGCTTTGGCCAAAGTCGTCTTACCAATGCCTCCAATCCCATAATCCCATATATCGATGAATGGTTGAGTCTATAATATTATTTATATTTCTTATTAGTTTTGGAGTTATCTAACAATTATTTTTATAAGATACATTATAAGAATCAAGAAGAATCACAACAAACAGGCAAATAGATTTGAGTATTAAAGATTTATATCACATTAGCCATGAAATCAATCAACCATATTAACCAAAAATGTGTATTTCTTTATAAAATAATTTGTACATTTAATCTTTTCAAGACCAAATATAAAAGTTTTTTTTTTTTTTTTTTTTTGTAGGAGAATCCAATTCAGAAAAGCTAATCCATGGAATGGGCGGGACAGCTTCTACACTTGAAATGTTCCGCCAAACGGGGAAATCTCAAGCTAATTGTGCTCTTCAATGGCAGACATGCATCCATATTTCCCATCTTGATCTTCCCTCTCAACTCCCCAGCTATTTCACGACACACCTGATTCACGGCGTTCACAAAATTCTTTACTATCACAAAAAGCCCTAACGAATTTTCTCTATCCCTTGTTTCATAGTACTCATTTGTCTTCTTCAATTCATCCAACACTCTTTTGTTCTCTTCTTGCTATCTCAACTTCTTCCGTTGCGGATTTCACAAATTCTAACATCTTTCTCTTGTATTCACCACCGCCTTCAATCGATAGAAGGTTTTGTATCTCTGAGATTTTGCTTAATAGATTAGGGCAAGTGATAGTGAAGGTTTCGTAGTCGATTGTGGACGCTTTCTTGACGTTAGAGAGCTCTAAGGTGAGTGATTCCATAGCTGATAATCCAAGTATTATGTATTCGATTTCTATTTCCTTTTCCGATTTGAGATTCTTTGAATTTGTGTTTGAGAATTGTTTTTTCCCTTCGAATTTTATGACTTCTTTGACAATGAAATGAAGCAATGTGGTTTTTCTATCTGTGCTTTTTACATCTGAAAGTCTTAAGAGTAAATTGAGATGGAAAGCTTTTGCATTACCTCTCGTTGTTCCTGAATTCAATCGGTTTCCAACTTTGAGAGTTGCTTCCAAGAGTTTAGTAAATAACCCTTTATTCATTAGTTCTTCGCAACCCCTACTAAGTGTTTGGGAAAAGTCCTTGAGTCGATTAAGCTCTGATTTGAAGCTTGATCTGAAAAACATGGCGTTTAGACGATTGAAGGCTGTCGGAAAATCTTTGAGAAGATGGAAAATGAAGGATTCTACATCGTCAAGCCTTAATGGATCACCATCAAATTCGAGGATTTGAGATTGTTGTTCTTTGGTTGGAGTGATCTTGACAAGCTTCTCGAGTGTGTCTGAATCGAGGTCATGTCCCTCCGCGAGAGCATCGAGAAGTTCTTGCCGAGTTATGGTGAGGGATTTAAGAATTATTGCAATGTTTCTTGCCCTTCGAGAATGGAGATTAGCACTCGTCCGCCATTGTTGAGACCTCTTAGCTTTGTTGGCTGTTTCTTGTTTGTGGCAACATACTCGAACAAAGCTTCCATAAGGTTGACATTAAAGCTGAACAAGAAAGATCAAACCGTAGTGAAAAACTCAAAGAAGAGAGCCAAATTGAATTATGATGATGGGTTATACCTGAAAGAACCTCCATCGATGTTGTCCCACACGGTAGGATGATCTACATTGGTATTGATCTTATCCCAATGTAATGGATTTAGTCTAGGCTGATCATTGCCGGATAAAGATGGCCCTGGATTGGCAACTGCCGTTGATGGTGGCCGTAGGGGCATTGATGGAGGAGGAGGAGGAACTTTGATTGAAGAAATTTGATGGAGCAAAGGAGTAAAAAAAATAATATTTATAGGGTAAAATTCGATGGAGCAAAGGAGTAAAAAAAATTTGATTGAAGAAATTGAAGAAATTTGGCGGTAGGGGCTCCTTCTTTCTTTACCCAACCCTATATTTATGGTAGATTAGGCCATATTTAGCGAATAAAAAATAATAAAGAATTCAAATAAAGAATTCATCCGTTTCTTTACAGTGAATTCATGGTTTCTTTATAGTCAACATAGTTATTTAAAAGCTAAATTAATAATTCAAAAAAAAAGAAATCGAGAACATTCTCTTTATTCTTACTTAATAATACTATTAAACTACAAAAGAAAAATAAAATGTTAAAAATTTCTTGTTAATAATTTTCAAACTTTTTAACCACTACCAATTTCCTTTTTGTTGGTGACTACTATTAGGGTACCACTTGTACTCTATAACAGATGAAGGAAAAAAAAGACTCATTTGCTCCTCTGTTGACTCGGACCGATTTCCAGTCTTAAAGGTTGTTTCTACCGCTGCAATCCATATTTGGGCTTCTATGGGGTCTACTAAGGAACCACACTAGAGTATGGAAGACCTATTGGGAGGAGGTGAACTACCTGAACTTGCGGCGCGCGAGCTTGAAGAAGAGGTGGCCAAGCTGCATGCCATCAGCGCGAATGAACCGAACACCTTCGCCGAAGCAGAAAAGAACTCATGCTGGCTGAAGGTAATGCAGGAAGAGATGACGTCCATCACTGGGAACAAGACGTGGAGTCTAAAGGACATGTCGCCGGGACACCGAGCCATAGGGTTCAAATGGGTCTTTTAACTAAAGCGTAACGAAAAAGGAGAAGTTGTGAAGCACAAGGCCCGTCTGGTGGCGAAGGGCTATGTCCAGAAGCAAGGAGCGGACTTCGAAGAGGTATTCGCGCCGGTGGCAGGGTTGGAATCTGTGGCCTATTGCTGGCGATCGCGGCACATCATTCCTGGGAGGTCCACCACATGGATGTGAAGTCCGCTTTCCTCAACAGAGAGCTGAAGGAGACCGTCTACGTCCGACAACCACCTATCTTCTTGGACAACCACAACTCCGACAAGGTACTGCGCCTGCAGAAGGCACTCTACGGGCTTCGACAAGCACCACGAGCCTAGAATGCGAAGCTCAACAGTACCCTTCTGTCGCTGAAGTTCAAGCGATATGCCTCTGAGCATGGCATGTACATGCAAGGCCACGACAAACAGCGGTTGATCGTGGGAGTGTACGTTGACGCCCTCATAATCAGTGGAGGAGACATGAAGTTCTTGGGAGATTCAAGAGGGAGATATCAAAGAACTTCAAGATGAGTGATCTCAGCGTGCTCAGTTACTACATCGGCATCTAAGTGCAACAGAGTACTGCAGGCATCACCTTCTGTCAAGGTGCATATGCAAAGAAGCTGCTGGACACAGCTGGGCTAGCACACAGTAACCCTACAAGGACACCAATGGAGGCCCGACTCCAACTAAGGAAGGTCGGCACTACAACGATAATTGACTCCACCCATTACCGCAGCATTGTCGAGAGCCTGCGCTATCTGGTAAACACATGCCCTCACCTTGCTTATTTCGTTGGATACATGAGTAGGTTTATGGAAGCACCTAGGGAGGAGCATCTTGTGGCTGTCAAGCGCATCTGTGCTATGTGGTTAGAACCAGAGGCTGGGGTGTGAGATACTGCGCAGAGAGAGGAAAAGAGAAGCTTAAGCTGGTTGGCTATAGTAATAGTGACATGGTCGGTGACGTTGATGATCGTAAGAGCACTAGCGGGATGATTTACTTCCTCTCAGGCACCGCGATCTGCTGGCAATCAACTAAGCAAAAGGTAGTTGCTTTATCTTCTTGCAATGCAGAGTACATTGTCGCTTTGACGGCAGCAACACAGGGGGTCTAGCTTGTGCAACTGATGGAAGAACTCATCGAAAGAGAAGGCGATCCACCAATGTTATACGTGGACAACAAAGCTACGATCTCCCTGATCAAAAATCCAGTTTTGCACGACCGGAGCAAGCACATAGAAATTAGATTCCACTACATCCGGGAATGTGCAAATCGGGGGCTCATGAAGATTGATATCATCCAAACAGAGGAACAAATTTGAGACATCTTCACCAAATCTCAGGCGCGGTGAAATTTAAAGAACTTTGTTTGAAGATCGGAATTCAAACAATAAGGTAGATATACACATGATTTTAGTCCGTCGGATCCAAGTCGGACCTGATTCGAATCCAGCCCATTTGTAGAACCTGAAGCCAAAGTTTCCTCAACCCAGCCAATTCGCTCTGCAGCCGAACGCGTCCGCGGCCCATCTCGGGAACAGAAGCCCAGTAGCCAACACCTGTAGCCAACGACCTGGGAGCCAACCAAAACCCGCGACTCTGATCGACCTCGACCCGATGCCACCTGTACTACGTGGCGCGTCCTGCTACAGCCACATGGCACCCAGCGGCACAGACGCACCCTCGGCTTCACTCGGCGTAAAGGGCTCGCGGCGATGCTCCTCCGGCAGCTCCTTTGGCGGCTCCTAGGCTTATCTGGCTCAACTTTCAATTTTTGATCCAATTATCATCGTTCTAACCCTCTCGAACCTATTTTGGGCAGCGTTTAAGGTCATTGAGGCCATTTTAGAGCCATATTTCACATTATTAATTGGATTATTAAATAAAATGTGAAATACTAACAAAAGGTGACTAATGGTGAGATAGGAAGCCAACCCCGACAACCTTTAGAGAAGATCTCGAGGAACGGGAGCTTATGTTAATTAAATTAAGAAATGCTTCGGCTAAGACCAACTAAGTAAGTGACCTTATTACAGGATAGACTAGAAATTGTATGAGTTATGATGATGTATGAGTTGTATCGTATGATGCGGTATCCTAGTATATGTTGATGTTTGAGTATATGATGATGGATGAGTCTATGATGATGTATGAGTTATGATGATGTATGATTGTTAGTTCTGGAATTACTTTTTTTTTTTGTTCCAGAATTACCATCCATTTTCTTTGTTGGTTCTGGAATTACCATCCTCTTCTCATCCATTTTTTTTGTTCTAGAATTACAATCCCTTTTCTTTATTCTCGAATTACCATCCATTTTCTTCATGGGTTCTAGACTTACCCTCCATTTTCTCTCTATTCTAGAATTACCATCCAGACTTACCCTCCATTTTCTCTCTATTCTAGAATTACCATCCCTTCTCTTCTTTGGTTCTGGAATTACCATCCATTTTCTTTATTCTATAATTACCATCAATTTTCTCTATTCTACAATTACCATTCATTTTCTTTGTTGGTTATGGAATTACCATCATATCCCTTATCTTTGTTGGTTTTGGAATTACCATCTCATCTCTTTTCTATGTTGGTTCCTCTTTTTTGTTAGTTCTGGAATTACCATCATATCCCTTATCTTTGTTGGTTCTGAAATTACCATCTCATTCTTTTTCTTTGTTTGTTCTGGAAAAAGAACCGTCCATCCCTTTTCTTAGTTGGTTCCGGAAAGAGAACCATTACATTCTTTTTTCTTGGTTGGTTCTGGAATTACCTTTTCCCCATTTTCTTTGTTGGTTGTTTGCCAGCAACAGCCCCATCCCTTTTCCTTTGTTTGCCAGCAACAGCCCCATCTCTTCCTTTTTCTTTGTTGTGAAATTCCACCCTTGTTTGCCCCATCCCTTTTCTTGGTTCAGAAATTCCATTTGTTTGCCAACAACCGCCCAATCCCTTTTCTTGCCAACAGCAGCCCCAACCCATTTTCTTGGTTCTAGAATTCCAAGTGGTTTGCTAGCAACCGCCCCAATCCCTTTTCTTGCCAACAATAGTCCCATCCCTTCCCATCCAATTCCTTCGTTTGCCAACAACTGCCCCCTTTTCTTTTGTTTCCCAACAACAACAGCCCCATCCCTTCTCCACCCCTTTTCCTTTGTTTGCCAGTAACAACAACCTCATCTCTTTTCCTTTGTTTGCCATCCATTTTTCTTTGTTTGCCATCCCTTCCTCCTTTGTTTGCGAGCAAAAACATCCTCATCCCTTCCCCATCTCTTTTGCTTTGTTTGCTAGCAACAACAGCCCGAAGTACACAAACCGGGTCGACACTCATAAACGACCCTCAAGTGACAATGCAGCTCTCGAACGCTCCCCCACCTCGAGCTACAGTTAGCGAAGACCTGAAAAAGAAATGTAAAATGCGGTGAGTAAAAAAGTACTCGGTAAGCAGTCTACTTGTAGGCTGTCATCGCATCCAGTTCCTGGTAGGTTTCCACGGGCTTTTCTTTAGGCTCTTGGAAGTTTGGGCTTAACTCTATAGTTTGGCTGACCTCCTGGTGAGGCTTCCAACGGTGTCGTGGTGTAGTTGGTTATCACGTCAGTCTAACACACTGAAGGTCTCCAGTTCAAGTCTGGGCGACGCCATCTTTGCAATTTTTATTTTTATAATAATAATCTGGATTCATTTTGGACCTCTACGAGAAAGTTTAAGAGCCTTCGAGCTTGGTAAGCACGGGAACCGTGCCCTCGAACACACATTGATTCATTTTAAACCTCTACGTGAAAGTTTAAGAGCCTTGGAGCTTATAGGCCCGAGAACCGTGCCCTCGAACACACATTGAGCATGTAATTAATTGTTTGGACTTTTATTGAAGAAATACGTGTACTAATCAACAAGGACTAGGGTGGAATGATTGTGAGCACGTCATATGCTGGATTTAGCCAAGAAATTTATGTACTCAACTTAGTATCAGAGGTCTAGGTTGATTGGTCCAACAGACGATTTTTGCTAGACGAAGAGTCATTGAGTCTTTCGTTACGTAATTTTCGAGGCTTCAAATCTCGAGCCGTGACGAAAATAAAACTAAAAGTAAAATTAAATTAAACATTTAGATAATGCAATTTAAAATCAAACAACACCTCGACTAGAACAAATTTTATTTTTATAATAATAATCTGGATTCATTTTGGACCTCTACGAGAAAGTTTAAGAGCCTTCGAGCTTGGTAAGCCCGGGAACCGTGCCCTCGAACACACATTGATTAATTTTAGACCTCTACGTGAAAGTTTAAGAGCCTTGGAGCTTATAGGCCCGAGAACCGTGCTCTCGAACACACATTGAGCATGTAATTAATTGTTTGGACTTTTATTGAAGAAATACGTGTACGAATCAACAAGGACTAGGGTGGAATTATTGTGAGCACGTCATATGCTGGATTTAGCCAAGAAATTTATGAACTCAACTTTGTATCAGAGGTCTAGGTTGATTGGTCCAACAGACGGTTTTTGCTAAACGAAGAGTCATTGAGTCTTTCGTTACGTGATTTTCGAGGCTTCAAATCTCGAACCGTGACGAAAATAAAACTAAAAGTAAAATTAAATTAAACATTTAGATAATGCAATTTAAAATCAAACAACACCTCGACTAGAACAAATTGAAAGGCAACACAAACAAGTGTTGTTAAAATTTGTTACAAACGGAGAAAGAGTACGGGATACTGTTTCTAACGAAATATAAAAGACCCGAAGTACACAAACCGGGTCGACACTCATAAACGACCCTCAAGTGACAATGCAGCTCTCGAATGCTCCCCCACCTCGACCGACAATTAGCGAAGACCTGAAAAAGAAATGTAAAATGCGGTGAGTAAAAAAGTACTCGGTAAGCAGCCTACTTGTAGGTTGTCATCGCATCCAGTTCCTGGTAGGTTTCCACGGGCTTTTCTTTAGGCTCTAGGAAGTTTGGGCTTAACTCTATAGTTTGGCTGACCTCCTAGTGAGGCTTCCAACGGTGTCGTGGTGTAGTTGGTTATCACGTCAGTCTAACACACTGAAGGTCTCCAGTTCAAGTCTGGGCGACGCCATCTTTGCAATTTTTAGTTTTTATAATAATAATCTGGATTCATTTTGGGCCTCTACGAGAAAGTTTAAGAGCCTTCGAGCTTGGTAAGCCCGGGAACCGTGCCCTCGAACACACATTGATTCATTTTAGACCTCTACGTGAAAGTTTAAGAGCCTTGGAGCTTATAGGCCCGAGAACCGTGCCCTCGAACACACATTGAGCATGTAATTAATTGTTTGGACTTTTATTGAAGAAATACGTGGACGAATCAACAAGGACTAGGGTGGAATGATTGTGAGCACGTCATATGCTGGATTTAGCCAAGAAATTTATGAACTCAACTTTGTATCAGAGGTCTAGGTTTATTGGTCCAACATACGGTTTTTGCTAGACGAAGAGTCATTGAGTCTTTCGTTACGTGATTTTCGAGGCTTCAAATCTCGAACCGTGACGAAAATAAAACTAAAACTAAAATTAAATTAAACATTTAGATAATGCAATTTAAAATCAAACAACACCTCGACTAGAACAAATTGAAAGGCAACACAAACAAGTGTTGTTAAAATTTGTTACAAACGGAGAAAGAGTTCGGGATACTGTTTCTAACGAAATATAAAAGACCCGAAGTACACAAACCGGGTCGACACTCATAAACGACCCTCAAGTGACAATGCAGCTCGAGCTTATAGGCCCGAGAACCGTGCTCTCGAACACACATTGAGCATGTAATTAATTGTTTGGACTTTTATTGAAGAAATACGTGTACGAATCAACAAGGACTAGGGTGGAATTATTGTGAGCACGTCATATGCTGGATTTAGCCAAGAAATTTATGAACTCAACTTTGTATCAGAGGTCTAGGTTGATTGGTCCAACAGACGGTTTTTGCTAAACGAAGAGTCATTGAGTCTTTTGTTACGTGATTTTCGAGGCTTCAAATCTCGAACCGTGACGAAAATAAAACTAAAAGTAAAATTAAATTAAACATTTAATTAATGCAATTTAAAATCAAACAACACCTCGACTAGAACAAATTGAAAGGCAACACAAACAAGTGTTGTTAAAATTTGTTACAAACGAAGAAAGAGTACGGGATACTGTTTCTAACGAAATATAAAAGACCCGAAGTACACAAACCGGGTCGACATTCATAAACGACCCTCAAGTGACAATGCAGCTCTCGAACGCTCCCCCACCTTGACCGACAGTTAGCGAAGACCTGAAAAAGAAATGTAAAATGCGGTGAGTAAAAAAGTACTCGGTAAGCAGCCTACTTGTAGGCTGTCATCGCATCCAGTTCCTGGTAGGTTTCCACGGGCTTTTCTTTAGGCTCTAGGAAGTTTGGGCTTAACTCTATAGTTTGGCTGACCTCCTAGTGAGGCTCCCAACGGTGTCGTGGTGTAGTTGGTTATCACGTCAGTCTAACACACTGAAGGTCTCCAGTTCAAGTCTGGGCGACGCCATCTTTGCAATTTTTAGTTTTTATAATAATAATCTGGATTCATTTTGGGCCTCTACGAGAAAGTTTAAGAGCCTTCGAGCTTGGTAAGCCCGGGAACCGTGCCCTCGAACACACATTGATTCATTTTAGACCTCTACGTGAAAGTTTAAGAGCCTTGGAGCTTATAGGCCCGAGAACCGTGCCCTCGAACACACATTGAGCATGTAATTAATTGTTTGGACTTTTATTGAAGAAATACGTGGACGAATCAACAAGGACTAGGGTGGAATGATTGTGAGCACGTCATATGCTGGATTTAGCCAAGAAATTTATGAACTCAACTTTGTATCAGAGGTCTAGGTTTATTGGTCCAACATACGGTTTTTGCTAGACGAAGAGTCATTGAGTCTTTCGTTACGTGATTTTCGAGGCTTCAAATCTCGAACCGTGACGAAAATAAAACTAAAACTAAAATTAAATTAAACATTTAGATAATGCAATTTAAAATCAAACAACACCTCGACTAGAACAAATTGAAAGGCAACACAAACAAGTGTTGTTAAAATTTGTTACAAACGGAGAAAGAGTTCGCGATACTGTTTCTAACGAAATATAAAAGACCCGAAGTACACAAACCGGGTCGACACTCATAAACGACCCTCAAGTGACAATGCAGCTCGAGCTTATAGGCCCGAGAACCGTGCTCTCGAACACACATTGAGCATGTAATTAATTGTTTGGACTTTTATTGAAGAAATACGTGTACGAATCAACAAGGACTAGGGTGGAATTATTGTG
Organism: Cucurbita pepo subsp. pepo; assembly: GCF_057944985.1. NCBI lineage: Eukaryota > Viridiplantae > Streptophyta > Magnoliopsida > Cucurbitales > Cucurbitaceae > Cucurbita > Cucurbita pepo. Next base: position 11,886,463 of record NC_141808.1, read on the forward strand.
AGCACGTCATATGCTGGATTTAGCCAAGAAATTTATGAACTCAACTTTGTATCAGAGGTCTAGGTTGATTGGTCCAACAGACGGTTTTTGCTAAACGAAGAGTCATTGAGTCTTTCGTTACGTGATTTTCGAGGCTTCAAATCTCGAACCGTGACGAAAATAAAACTAAAAGTAAAATTAAATTAAACATTTAATTAATGCAATTTAAAATCAAACAACACCTCGACTAGAATAAATTGAAAGGCAACACAAACAAGTGTTGTTAAAATTTGTTACAAACGAAGAAAGAGTACGGGATACTGTTTCTAACGAAATATAAAAGACCCGAAGTACACAAACCGGGTCGACATTCATAAACGACCCTCAAGTGACAATGCAGCTCTCGAACGCTCCCCCACCTTGACCGACAGTTAGCGAAGACCTGAAAAAGAAATGTAAAATGCGGTGAGTAAAAAAGTACTCGGTAAGCAGCCTACTTGTAGGTTGTCATCGCATCCAGTTCCTGGTAGGTTTCCACGGGCTTTTCTTTAGGCTCTAGGAAGTTTGGGCTTAACTCTATAGTTTGGCTGACCTCCTAGTGAGGCTCCCAACGGTGTCGTGGTGTAGTTGGTTATCACGTCAGTCTAACACACTGAAGGTCTCCAGTTCAGGTCTGGGCGACGCCATCTTTGCAATTTTTAGTTTTTATAATAATAATCTGGATTCATTTTGGGCCTCTACGAGAAAGTTTAAGAGCCTTCGAGCTTGGTAAGCCCGGGAACCGTGCCCTCGAACACACATTGATTCATTTTAGACCTCTACGTGAAAGTTTAAGAGCCTTGGAGCTTATAGGCCCGAGAACCGTGCCCTCGAACACACATTGAGCATGTAATTAATTGTTTGGACTTTTATTGAAGAAATACGTGGACGAATCAACAAGGACTAGGGTGGAATGATTGTGAGCACGTCATATGCTGGATTTAGCCAAGAAATTTATGAACTCAACTTTGTATCAGAGGTCTAGGTTTATTGGTCCAACATACGGTTTTTGCTAGACGAAGAGTCATTGAGTCTTTCGTTACGTGATTTTCGAGGCTTCAAATCTCGAACCGTGACGAAAATAAAACTAAAACTAAAATTAAATTAAACATTTAGATAATGCAATTTAAAATCAAACAACACCTCGACTAGAACAAATTGAAAGGCAACACAAACAAGTGTTGTTAAAATTTGTTACAAACGGAGAAAGAGTTTGGGATACTGTTTCTAACGAAATATAAAAGACCCGAAGTACACAAACCGGGTCGACACTCATAAACGACCCTCAAGTGACAATGCAGCTCGAGCTTATAGGCCCGAGAACCGTGCTCTCGAACACACATTGAGCATGTAATTAATTGTTTGGACTTTTATTGAAGAAATACGTGTACGAATCAACAAGGACTAGGGTGGAATTATTGTGAGCACGTCATATGCTGGATTTAGCCAAGAAATTTATGAACTCAACTTTGTATCAGAGGTCTAGGTTGATTGGTCCAACAGACGGTTTTTGCTAAACGAAGAGTCATTGAGTCTTTCGTTACGTGATTTTCGAGGCTTCAAATCTCGAACCGTGACGAAAATAAAACTAAAAGTAAAATTAAATTAAACATTTAATTAATGCAATTTAAAATCAAACAACACCTCGACTAGAATAAATTGAAAGGCAACACAAACAAGTGTTGTTAAAATTTGTTACAAACGAAGAAAGAGTACGGGATACTGTTTCTAACGAAATATAAAAGACCCGAAGTACACAAACCGGGTCGACATTCATAAACGACCCTCAAGTGACAATGCAGCTCTCGAACGCTCCCCCACCTTGACCGACAGTTAGCGAAGACCTGAAAAAGAAATGTAAAATGCGGTGAGTAAAAAAGTACTCGGTAAGCAGCCTACTTGTAGGCTGTCATCGCATCCAGTTCCTGGTAGGTTTCCACGGGCTTTTCTTTAGGCTCTAGGAAGTTTGGGCTTAACTCTATAGTTTGGCTGACCTCCTAGTGAGGCTCCCAACGGTGTCGTGGTGTAGTTGGTTATCACGTCAGTCTAACACACTGAAGGTCTCTAGTTCAAGTCTGGGCGACGCCATCTTTGCAATTTTTAGTTTTTATAATAATAATCTGGATTCATTTTGGGCCTCTACGAGAAAGTTTAAGAGCCTTCGAGCTTGGTAAGCCCGGGAACCGTGCCCTCGAACACACATTGATTCATTTTAGACCTCTACGTGAAAGTTTAAGAGCCTTGGAGCTTATAGGCCCGAGAACCGTGCCCTCGAACACACATTGAGCATGTAATTAATTGTTTGGACTTTTATTGAAGAAATACGTGGACGAATCAACAAGGACTAGGGTGGAATGATTGTGAGCACCTCATATGCTGGATTTAGCCAAGAAATTTATGAACTCAACTTTGTATCAGAGGTCTAGGTTTATTGGTCCAACATACGGTTTTTGCTAGACGAAGAGTCATTGAGTCTTTCGTTACGTGATTTTCGAGGCTTCAAATCTCGAACCGTGACGAAAATAAAACTAAAACTAAAATTAAATTAAACATTTAGATAATGCAATTTAAAATCAAACAACACCTCGACTAGAACAAATTGAAAGGCAACACAAACAAGTGTTGTTAAAATTTGTTACAAACGGAGAAAGAGTTCGGGATACTGTTTCTAACGAAATATAAAAGACCCGAAGTACACAAACCGGGTCGACACTCATAAACGACCCTCAAGTGACAATGCAGCTCGAGCTTATAGGCCCGAGAACCGTGCTCTCGAACACACATTGAGCATGTAATTAATTGTTTGGACTTTTATTGAAGAAATACGTGTACGAATCAACAAGGACTAGGGTGGAATTATTGTGAGCACGTCATATGCTGGATTTAGCCAAGAAATTTATGAACTCATCTTTGTATCAGAGGTCTAGGTTGATTGGTCCAACAGACGGTTTTTGCTAAACGAAGAGTCATTGAGTCTTTCGTTACGTGATTTTCGAGGCTTCAAATCTCGAACCGTGACGAAAATAAAACTAAAAGTAAAATTAAATTAAACATTTAATTAATGCAATTTAAAATCAAACAACACCTCGACTAGAACAAATTGAAAGGCAACACAAACAAGTGTTGTTAAAATTTGTTACAAACGAAGAAAGAGTACGGGATACTGTTTCTAACGAAATATAAAAGACCCGAAGTACACAAACCGGGTCGACACTCATAAACGACCCTCAAGTGACAATGCAGCTCTCGAACGCTCCCCCACCTTGACCGACAGTTAGCGAAGACCTGAAAAAGAAATGTAAAATGCGGTGAGTAAAAAAGTACTCGGTAAGCAGCCTACTTGTAGGTTGTCATCGCATCCAGTTCCTGGTATGTTTCCACGGGCTTTTCTTTAGGCTCTAGGAAGTTTGGGCTTAACTCTATAGTTTGGCTGACCTCCTAGTGAGGCTTCCAACGGTGTCGTGGTGTAGTTGGTTATCACGTCAGTCTAACACACTGAAGGTCTCCAGTTCAAGTCTGGGCGACGCCATCTTTGCAATTTTTAGTTTTTATAATAATAATCTGGATTCATTTTGGGCCTCTACGAGAAAGTTTAAGAGCCTTCGAGCTTGGTAATCCCGGGAACCGTGCCCTCGAACACACATTGATTCATTTTAGACCTCTACGTGAAAGTTTAAGAGCCTTGGAGCTTATAGGCCCGAGAACCGTGCCCTCGAACACACATTGAGCATGTAATTAATTGTTTGGACTTTTATTGAAGAAATACGTGGACGAATCAACAAGGACTAGGGTGGAATGATTGTGAGCACGTCATATGCTGGATTTAGCCAAGAAATTTATGAACTCAACTTTGTATGAGAGGTCTAGGTTTATTGGTCCAACATACGGTTTTTGCTAGACGAAGAGTCATTGAGTCTTTCGTTACGTGATTTTCGAGGCTTCAAATCTCGAACCGTGACGAAAATAAAACTAAAACTAAAATTAAATTAAACATTTAGATAATGCAATTTAAAATCAAACAACACCTCGACTAGAACAAATTGAAAGGCAACACAAACAAGTGTTGTTAAAATTTGTTACAAACGGAGAAAGAGTTCGGGATACTGTTTCTAACGAAATATAAAAGACCCGAAGTACACAAACCGGGTCGACACTCATAAACGACCCTCAAGTGACAATGCAGCTCGAGCTTATAGGCCCGAGAACCGTGCTCTCGAACACACATTGAGCATGTAATTAATTGTTTGGACTTTTATTGAAGAAATACGTGTACGAATCAACAAGGACTAGGGTGGAATTATTGTGAGCACGTCATATGCTGGATTTAGCCAAGAAATTTATGAACTCATCTTTGTATCAGAGGTCTAGGTTGATTGGTCCAACAGACGGTTTTTGCTAAACGAAGAGTCATTGAGTCTTTCGTTACGTGATTTTCGAGGCTTCAAATCTCGAACCGTGACGAAAATAAAACTAAAAGTAAAATTAAATTAAACATTTAATTAATGCAATTTAAAATCAAACAACACCTCGACTAGAACAAATTGAAAGGCAACACAAACAAGTGTTGTTAAAATTTGTTACAAACGAAGAAAGAGTACGGGATACTGTTTCTAACGAAATATAAAAGACCCGAAGTACACAAACCGGGTCGACACTCATAAACGACCCTCAAGTGACAATGCAGCTCGAGCTTATAGGCCCGAGAACCGTGCTCTCGAACACACATTGAGCATGTAATTAATTGTTTGGACTTTTATTGAAGAAATACGTGTACGAATCAACAAGGACTAGGGTGGAATTATTGTGAGCACGTCATATGCTGGATTTAGCCAAGAAATTTATGAACTCAACTTTGTATCAGAGGTCTAGGTTGATTGGTCCAACAGACGGTTTTTGCTAAACGAAGAGTCATTGAGTCTTTCGTTACGTGATTTTCGAGGCTTCAAATCTCGAACCGTGACGAAAATAAAACTAAAAGTAAAATTAAATTAAACATTTAATTAATGCAATTTAAAATCAAACAACACCTCGACTAGAATAAATTGAAAGGCAACACAAACAAGTGTTGTTAAAATTTGTTACAAACGAAGAAAGAGTACGGGATACTGTTTCTAACGAAATATAAAAGACCCGAAGTACACAAACCGGGTCGACATTCATAAACGACCCTCAAGTGACAATGCAGCTCTCGAACGCTCCCCCACCTTGACCGACAGTTAGCGAAGACCTGAAAAAGAAATGTAAAATGCGGTGAGTAAAAAAGTACTCGGTAAGCAGCCTACTTGTAGGCTGTCATCGCATCCAGTTCCTGGTAGGTTTCCACGGGCTTTTCTTTAGGCTCTAGGAAGTTTGGGCTTAACTCTATAGTTTGGCTGACCTCCTAGTGAGGCTTCCAACGGTGTCGTGGTGTAGTTGGTTATCACGTCAGTCTAACACACTGAAGGTCTCCAGTTCAAGTCTGGGCGACGCCATCTTTGCAATTTTTAGTTTTTATAATAATAATCTGGATTCATTTTGGGCCTCTACGAGAAAGTTTAAGAGCCTTCGAGCTTGGTAAGCCCGGGAACCGTGCCCTCGAACACACATTGATTCATTTTAGACCTCTACGTGAAAGTTTAAGAGCCTTGGAGCTTATAGGCCCGAGAACCGTGCCCTCGAACACACATTGAGCATGTAATTAATTGTTTGGACTTTTATTGAAGAAATACGTGGACGAATCAACAAGGACTAGGGTGGAATGATTGTGAGCACGTCATATGCTGGATTTAGCCAAGAAATTTATGAACTCAACTTTGTATCAGAGGTCTAGGTTTATTGGTCCAACATACGGTTTTTGCTAGACGAAGAGTCATTGAGTCTTTCGTTACGTGATTTTCGAGGCTTCAAATCTCGAACCGTGACGAAAATAAAACTAAAACTAAAATTAAATTAAACATTTAGATAATGCAATTTAAAATCAAACAACACCTCGACTAGAACAAATTGAAAGGCAACACAAACAAGTGTTGTTAAAATTTGTTACAAACGGAGAAAGAGTTCGGGATACTGTTTCTAACGAAATATAAAAGACCCGAAGTACACAAACCGGGTCGACACTCATAAACGATCCTCAAGTGACAATGCAGCTCTCAAACGGAGAAAGAGTTTGCAATTTTTAGTTATTTATTTATGAATTATTATTATTATTATTATTTTGACATATATTTTTTTTTTATATAATTATTTTTATTTGTTTATTTTTTTTATTTATTATTATTATTATTATTATTTGGCTATTACACTTAGTTTATTTTAATTCAACAATTAATTTAAATAATTAATTTCAAATCAAAATAATATTAAATGATTAAATAAACAATTTAATTAATATTTTACATTAAATAAAATGTCAATCCCAATGAATTCTGGCACATATTAATTATGAATCCCTATTCATAATTAAAATATTTAAATCTTATTTAAATATCTCCAATTCTCTCTTTTTGTTTAATTCATAATTAAAACAAAATGCGGTTAAATATATTGTATATATTTAGCTGTATACCCTAATTTGAATTCGAACACTTCAAACTCACTCGTCACATTGTTCTAAGGTTTAGTCCGATATGAGCTAGCAGGGGGACCTAATGGACCTATAGATCATGGGCTCCAACAATCCTAGATTAACCGGCTAAACTCATTAACCTTGTTAACCAACATTCGTTAACTACGAGGACACTCAACTATAGTCTAGTAGTTGCACTCCCCTCACTATAGATATATTTCTGTCCATTTGTTATAACCATGATTAGTAAGTCGTCCTTCACAGGTTGTTTGTAACTAGAGCTGGGTTAATTTACCATTTTACCCCTAAAGTTACTTCTTGGTCCTTAAGTCCCACTGATCCTCTAATGAACAATTGGTTTGTGGTCCAATCACTAAACCGAATCCCTCTCGAGCCAGTGAGAGGGTGGCTTATTGAGTCGGCGAACTCGGGCCACTCTCACTATCCCTCTACTATCCCTAAAAGCGGGTAGGAGTGAGTCCCCAACTATTCACCCAATCTTACCCCTGAAATGGGAGGCTTATTGAGTCGGCGAACTCGGGCCACTCTCACCCATGCAAATCTAAGGATAATTCCAAATAAACAGAAGTTCATAGTTAGCTCAGGATTAAGATTGAGTTACCTAGGTCATCGAATGAAAAAAATTAGTCTCAACAGTAAATGACATTATAAAGTGAGAGTGGATTTCTTCATGGTCCGATCTTATGCAATACTCATTGCATAGGATGCCCCCACTCACATGTCTCCACATGTACAATTTAGTGATCACATTGTTTATATTATATACAAAACTGGGCCGCATCCATAGTGTCCCCAGAATAAGGTACTCAGTCTTATCCCTGTACTATAGATAATTTTGACTTTATACTTGAACTTGATCCGCTCTTATGTCTCTACATATATTTCAAGTAATCATACTATAGCCATAGTGTTCTTAGTTTATTGAATTTATATTAATGATTGTAACATTCACTTTATTCAATAACAATCTTTACTGAATAAACATCAATAATAATTTTATTGAAAATAGAATATGTTTTTGTTTACAAACTATGAGTTTTAGAACATAAAACTCAACAAACTCCCACTTGGACTAAAACTCTAGTGGGGTTTTATAATGTTGAGTAGACAGAAAGATATAAGTATAAGGTTGCATCACATACCCATGCATTTTCTCCCACTTGCTCTAGATTACATAACTCATTGTCCTAGACTCACTAGGTGCCCTTCAAACACTTTAGCCGTGGGGGGCTTTGTAAATGGATCAACAATATTGTGCTCAGAAGCTATCTGTGTGACGATCACATTCCTCGTTGCACAATCTCCCTTATGAGATGATATTTGCGCTCAATATGTTTTCCTCGCTTATGGCTTCTTGGTTCTTTAGAATTTGCAATTGCTCCACTATTATCACAATAAAGAGTTATAGGCACATGCATATTTGGAACGACTTCCAAATCAGTTAAGAACTTCCTAAGCCATACTGATTCTTTCGCTGCTTCACAAGCAGCAACATACTCAGCTTCCATGGTGGAATCAGCAATGCAACCTTGCTTTATGCTTCTCCATATTATTGCTCCTCTATTCATAGTGAAAATAGATCCCGATGTCGATTTGTCGAATCGATATCGGTCTGAAAATTTGAGTTAGTGTATCCTGTAAGGATCAGATTCTTAGCGCCGTACATTAGCATATAGTCCCTCGTTCTGCTGAGATACTTGAGGATATTTTTAACGACGGTCCAATGAACATGTTCCGGATTGGACTGATATCTGCTGACAATTCCCACAGCATAGCATATGTCGGGTCAAGTACACAACATGGCATACATCAGACTACCGACTGCTGATACATAGAGAATATGTCTCATATCCTCAATTTCTTGAGGTGTCTTAGTGTTGCTTCTTGGCCCTTAATCTCAAATTAATTAATTTTAATTAATTAATTAATGTTTTGATGATAACAAACCTACCTTCAATTATTAACCATTCTCAGTATTTTGTCCACAGTGTAAGGTTTGGAATAACGATTTCAACGTCTTTTTTTGTTCACTCAAATTAGAGATAAAACGAAGAAGTTTCAGTCAAAACAAGATACCCGACGTGATGATATGGCGGCAAAATTGACATCATGGACCAATCAAATTCAAAACAAGATACCTAATGTGATGATGTGGTGACAAAATTGATATTATGGACGAGCGGCAAAATTGACATCATAGACCAATCGAATTATGACATTTATAAATTTGATAGAGTAACAAATGGTGGAGTTTTCAATTACATTTATAAAAGTTTTCGATTACTTTTAAATGGAAAGAAATTATAATGATTTCATTTACATTTATGAAAACGAGTTGTTACTTTTAAATGAAAAAACAAATTATAATGATTTCATTTACATTTATAAAAACTAGTTATTACTTTTACATGGAAAGAAATTATAATTATAATGATTTGATTTACTTTATGAAAAAAACTAATTTTGAGAAAGAAAATTATTTAAATTACAAAAAAAATCATGTGAAATCTATGAAAACTAGTTTTGAGAAAGAAAATTATTTAAATTACAAAATCATTTCAATTACATTTATAATTGAATTTATAAAACTTTTCAATTACCTACCTTAACATTTTTTTTATTATATTATTACATGGTATATATATATATATATATATATGAAACATGTGGTCTATAATTTTTTACGATAAATTTAAAAATAAATAAATATTATTTTTCGTGGTCCACGTTTGTTCATGTTTTAGTGGTCCTGAATTCTCTTCCTTTTTTTCAGAACACAAGGCACAGAACATTTCACAATACACAAATTTCATCATTTTCTCTATCTAAACTTTTTTTGAAAAGCCTCTGTCATTGCTCTCTCCAAGTTTTCAATTTTATTTCTGGTTTATCTTATTGATGTCGGTGAGAAAATTGTAAACCTATAGTTTATCTTATTCTGAGACAGAGGTCTATTGTAGTGTGAGAAAATTGTAAATCTACTCTTTCAGAGTGGCGTGTAAATGAAATTATTGTTTTTTTTTTCATTTAAAAGTAACAACTAGTTTTCATAAAGGTAAATGAAATCATTATAATTTCTTTCCATTTAAAAGTAAAAAACTTTTATAAATGTAATTGAAAACTCCACCATTTGTTACTCTACCAAATTTATAAATGTCATACTTCAATTGGTCTATGATGTCAATTTTGCCGCTGGTCCATGATATCAATTTTGTCACCACATCATCACGTCATGTATCTTGTTTTGAATTTGATTGGTCCATAATGTCAATTTTGCCACCACATCATCACGTCGAGTATCTTGCTTTGACTGAAATTTCTTCGTTTTATCTCTAATTTGAGTGAACCAAAAAAGACGTTGAAATCGTTATTCCAAACCTTACCCTGTGGATAAAATACTGAGAATAGTTAATAATTAAAGGTAGGTTTGTTATCATCCAAACATTAATTAATTAATTAATTAAAATTAATTAATTTGAGATTAAGGGCAAAAAAAGCCAACCATCTCACACTTTTGATGATGACAAACTATTTCAAGAAAAATAGTATGAAATCTGTAAAACTATAAAACTTAAAAGATGCACATGTCCAAATAATAATATTGATCCATCATGATAGGCATTCTAATATAATATCATAAATTTGAAATTCACTCAAATCCATATTCTCCGCCTATATTAGTGCTTCAATGAATTATGAAATAACACAATAACAAAGTGATTCATTAATTATAAAATAATAACGAAATGGTTCATTAATTATAAAATAAGAAATTTAGAACATATTTTTCCTAATTCTCTCCCCTTTGTAATCATAAAAAAGAACAATAATACAATAATGAAAGAATGACATGCTCCCCTCATGCCTATAATTAAGATTATAAAATTCAAGATATATCACACGGATTAATACCAAACTCAAATTCAAGATATATCACACCGAATAATACCAAGCTCAAGCCTATTTTTGCAAAAAAATTCTTCATTTAACTACTTGGTAAAAATATCTGCTAATTGATTATTAGAGTTTACAAAATCAAGAATAATATGTCCATTTTGCACATGCTCTCTGATAAAATGATGTCTAATGTCAATATGTTTAGTTCTAGAATGATGAATAGGATTTTTGGTTAAATTAATAGCACTAGTGTTATCACCAAAGATAGGCACGCTATCAAATTTTAATCCAAAATCACAAAGAGTTTGTTTCATCCAAAGAATTTGAGCACAACAACTAGCAACCGCAATATATTCCGCTTCCGTAAAGGCAACCGAATTTTGCTTTTTACTAAACCAAGAAACTAATGAACTACCAAGAAATTGGCAAGTTCCACTAGTACTTTTACGATCAAGTAAACTTCGTGCAAAATCCACATCAGAATATCCTACCAATTTAAACTCAACATTTCTAGGATACCACACTCCTAAATTAATAGTCCCAAGCAAATATTTAAATATTCTTTTAACGGCATGTAGATGAGATTCCTTAGGACAAGATTGAAACCTAGCACAAAAACATACACTAAACATATAGCAGTCAAGTAAAGTAAAGATCCAATCATACCTCGATAAGATTTTATATCTACACATTTACCTTTTTCATCCTTATCAAGCTTGGTAGATGTGCTCATTGGAGTTTTTGCAATCTTACATTCATTGAACTTGAACCTTTTGAGTAAATCCTTGACGTACTTCTCTTGATTTAGGAAGATACCATCTTTCAGTTGTTTGATTTGACGTCCAAGAAAGAAACTGAGCTCTCCCATCATACTCATCTCAAACTCATTATGCATACATTTAGAAAAATCTTCCCAAAAAGTAGGATCAGTAGAAAAAAATATAATATCATCAACGTATATTTGCACTAATAGCATATCTTTTTCTTTAATTTTAATAAAGAGAGTAGTGTTGAGCTTACCCATTTTGAAATCATTCTCAATAAGAAAATTACTAAGTCTATTGTACCAAGCTCTTGGAGCTGGTTTTAAGTCATAAAGAGCCGTTTTCAATTTATAGGCATGATGTGGAAAATCAAAATTTTCAAATCGAGGAGGTTGTTTTACATAAACTTCCTCCATAATATAACCATTTAAGAATGCACTTTTCACATCCATTTGATATAATATAAAATTTTTGTGAGAAGCAAATGCAAGTAAGATTCTAATAGCTTCTAATCTAGCAACGAGTGCAAAAGTTTCTTCATAGTCTATACCTCCCTCTTGACAATAACCTTGAGCTACAAGTCTAGCTTTATTTCTAATGATACTCCCATTGTCATCAATTTTATTTCTAAAAACCCATTTGGTTCGAATAATGGAAATATTAGAGGGTATAGGGACTAATTCCCAAACTTTATTCCTTTCAAATTGATTCAGTTTTGCTAAAATCCAAAACTCATCATTTTCGGTATCCTTAAGACTTTTTGGTTCAATTTGAGAAACAAAAGCAAGATTATTAAATAAATTAATAGAGGAACGAGTTTTCACACCTTGTTCGGGATCATCAATAATCAAGTCTTTGGGATGAGATGAGGCATACCTCCATACTTTTGGCACTGATGAAGAACTTTCTTCCTTCTTTTCATTTAAAGCTCACTTCTTCTTTACTTGAAAGAGTTTCCTTTCCTTTGTCACTGACGGGTAAATCTCCAAAATTTCTTTCTAAATCATCCCTTTCTTGTTGTCGCCAAAAGTTACTAAGCCGCCATCCTTCTTGGAAAGATTCACAAACTTGGATTGGTTTCCCGTCATGTGTCTTGAGAAACCACTCATTTTCTTCATCATCTTTGTCACTATGAGCCATGAAGCAAAAATTTGCGACTTCTACGTCACTTGCACTTTCATCACTAACATCCCAAGTAGCCTTCATTGCTTTCTTCCTGGATTTCTTAGATAATTTGAGGAGAATCCGATCTTATATGACCCGACTTTTTACATTCATAACATATTATCTCATCATGTTTGCTCTTCTCACCTTTTTTGTTGGTGAAATATTTTCTAAATTGTTTCTTTCTTTTGATGAAATTTTTACACTTACGTGTGAAGTAGGCAACATCATCTTCATCAAGGGCTTCATCATCGTCGGAGTCAACTTCTGATGTGATGGACTTTAGGGCTATAGTTTTCTTCTTTTTGGATTCCTCTTCTATGCGCTCCTCCTCTTCCATGCGCTCCTTCATGGTAATCTCATGCGTCATGAGAGAACCGACAAGTTCATCCAAAGGAAGCTTTGTGAGATCCTTTGCTTCTTGAATTGCCGTCACTTTTGCTTCCCAACTTTTAGGTAGAGACCTAAGAATTTTCCTGACATTTTCGGAAGTAGAATATACTTTTCCAAGATTTTTCAAACATTTAGAATATTCGTAAATCTAGTGAACATATCACTTATAGATTCATTTGCATCCATTTTAAATAGTTCATAATTATGAACTAACATGCTGATCTTTGTTTCTTTAACTTGATTTGTTCCCTCATGAGTTACTTCAAAAGTTTTCAAAATTTCATAGGCTGAAAAACACATAGATACTCTATTAAATTCATCATTACTTAGAACAGACAGTTTATAGCACTAGCATTAAAAGAACATTTTTTCATATCATGCTCATCAAATTCATCCTCCATTTTAAGCTACTCAATATTATTAACAATTTTTTTATGGGAATACAAGCGTCTTTACTAACATTTAACCATAATTGATAATCCTCCATTTTAAGCTACTCAATATTATTAACAATTTTTTTATGGGAATATAAGGATCTTTACTAACATTTAACCAGAATTGATAATCAATTGATTGCAAATAAATTTTCATTCTAGCTTTCCAATATGTATAATTAGATCCACCAAAATAAGGAGGTCCAGAAGTTGATTGTCTTTCACAAAAACCGTTTTTAACATGTAGATTCGCCATAATCTCTAAAAATAAAGTTTAGAAAAACACGCAGGGCATAACGATCGTTGTCTTGCCATTTGGATGTACGCATCCGTACCCTCGTGATGGGATAGGGGTATCCCCCCAAATGCATGATCACACAATATGCATGAGGTCTCACTAGTCCTACCGTCATCATTTAATGAACATAACCCTGTGTCATGTTTTCATGCTTACATGTCATTCTCATTCTCATTTCGTTACATATCATACATATTCCTAGCGGGGTTATGTATCATGCAATTTACCGTATTTCATGTCATACAATTCATTCAGTTACATTCCAATACTCATACAACAAGCCATAATCGTTCAAGGACCACACATTGTTACATGCATTACACATCACATCAGACTAAAAGCATACATTCACGTTCACATAACTACGTACTTAAGCACAATAAGCTAGCATACAATGCATCATTTCATAAACAAGTCATAACGTAAACACTTCATAATCATATCGTTCTCTAACTTACCATAGCCTTAACGTTCTTATACCTATCACGGACATATCATTACGTAACGTACCTTAGTCATATCATCACCAGAATGTATCCTAACGCCATCGTTCTATCAATGTATCACAAACCTATCCCTTTCTACCCATAACCTAACCGTATTCTTTCATCAATCTGTCCTATCCATAGCACTCCAGTGTGTAACCTAACCTTAACGTTTCATGAACGTATCTTACTCCTATCGTTACATTTCGTTTTGTGCATCCTTCTCGTATCCTATCTCAAACATCTCCTAGAGCACATCGTACCATAATTATTATCATACAATCCACATATTATAACATAACATAACATATAGGAAGCATATCGATCCACAAACAATTCACACATATCAATATATATGACACGTGCAGAACCACAGGGCACGTGTCAACATCAAATATAATCATGCCGATAGTAAGGTCACTTACCTGGCTCGCTTAAGTCATTGTCACAAATATATCTTGAATGAAAGTTCGATTCCGTTCTTTGAAATCCGAGTCAACCTATATGAGCTCATGACATCAGTTTCAAGTTTGAACTCTATAAAATTATTTCCCTAATTTACATTGGCGATCTTAAAATTATGATTTTTTCTATTAGAAAAAATTTAAAGAAGCTCACTGCCCTCTCATAGAAATTCTGTTCTTTCTGTTAGACAAAATTTAAAGGAGCTAAAGGAGCTCACTGCCCTCTGATATTTCCTTTTATTGTTAAATACTGTTTAACAAATCTTTCCTCAATCTCCCTCCCTCTCTCCCTCATTTTTTTTTTCATTTTGTAAATAGGTTTTTCAATTGTGTGAACAAATATTACTTGCCAATTTTAAGTAGAGGCTAAGATATTTTAGTTTATAGATCTGCCACCTAAAATTTTATTGAATCTAACAAATTTTATTGAATCTAACCTTATAACCTTATTTCGTATAACTAAAATGCTAGAAAAAATCTAATAATTCTATATGGGATCTGATTATTACAGACGGTAAGATAGGAAAGAAGATTTGATCCTAAATTAATTTCTTATAACCATAACTAAATTAATTTCTTATAACCATAACGGTAAAGGAAATCTGAGATAGAATTTTACAGTAATAACTGACAAACTCTAAATCTCCAATCCATTGAAAGCCATTTAACTTCTCAAATCTACCCATGCTTGTTTTTCTGTTTCTTTTTTTTTTTTTTTTACAGTTGGCGTAAGATGGGTGGAGGAGAGATAATTGTGAGAAGTGATGAGAGGTTAGTGGAGAGAGGTGGGGAAAGATTTTTTTTTTTTAAATTTTAATTAATTAATTAATTAATTTATTATTATTATTATTATTTTAACTATTTTTTTTATTTCTTTATTTCTTTATTTATTTTTGGGCTATTACATTATATCCCTCTAAAAGAAACTTTCGTCCCGAAAGTGCTTTAATCTTGGAATAACTCGAGTCCCTATTCTAAGAGTTCTTTGTCAAGTCTTCAAGTACCACTAAGTAAAAATTCTTAACAAGTATACCCTAATCCGTATGAGTCATAAACATTTATTTGCATGCATAAAACTTTCATAAGCCTATCACTTTGTATTCATAAAATCTTTGATTCCTTGTAAGGTTTTTGTCACATAGTTAGGTATTTTAAATCTTAATTCATACTCTAAAAGGGTCTTTTGGTCATTTACCCCCAAATCTTGGTTTAATTCTTCAACATATTCCAATGGCCTTGTAACTTTGTGTAATCCCTTTACACCATGTCATAAGGCTCCTCATCAAATTTCATGTCATTTAGAGGTCACTTTGGTTGTAAACTAGTGGTACGTAATTATAGGGTATTTTAGTCATTTTACACCTACATTTGGTTTAGCCCATTATCATAACCTAATGGTTACCAAATTTCGTACATAACTTTATCATGCCATATTGAGTCTTCTTCTAAAATTTCATGAACAACATAATTCATCTAAGGTTTGTGGCTCAGACACTTCATTGAAATAAATGTTCGCGTATACAATAAGGTTGGCAAACTTACTCAATCTGAATAGTTTCTCACTTTTTTTTTTCAATCTAATAGTTTTACTAGTTTTAGTTTCTGCTTTACCTTGTTCTCCAAATCAAATTCTCTAAACCTAGCTAAAGGTTCACTCATTGACCTTTCTATCCATACATTCTCAAAATCTCATTTTTAAATATCCAAAATGACATTTTCTTTTGAACCAATTTTTTTTCTCTCTCTCCCTATCATTAAAGAAATACAAAGAAAAATTTCGGGTTAGAAACATTTTCGAGAATTTCTCTTGAGATTTGAACCCATAGCTGATGGTAGAACTAGGATAGATATTTTCTGTTTCCTACTCACACGCGCTCATATCTTTGCTTCTCGATCCATCTCTAATTTTAATCTTCCTCCCCAATAAGATATTACGGTGCTGATGTAGACCAAAATTTCGTTACAGTCCAATTCTGATCGGTAATAGATACCGGGGCTTTGCAATATTTGACTGATCACAATTCTGTATAGTCCATCTACTATAGGAGTTCCTCGGGAATCCATTAGAGGAATGTTTTCAATTAAAATTGTTCGTTCTCTATATTTTTAATAATTAAAAAGAAAGAAAGAATTGTTTTCCTTTCCTCATTATTGTTTGTGTCCACTTGATTTGGTTCATCATTAATGTCTATCTTTGTAGATGAATTCCATATACAAATTTGTCTATTTTCCCATACAAAATCAAGAAATTTGTAATACTTCTTCTCTTTTGGCTACCTACCCCAATTCTAGTAAATTTTTGGAGTCAAAATCATGACATGAAACTGGTTAAGAACTCCACCCTATCCCAATGCAACTAGAATGCACTAGTAAATCACATGGATCTAGGAACGACTCCTGTGTTTGATTTGTGGTCAAGCTAGAGTTTGAGGATTTGGTAACTTTCATAGGAAACATCGTCAAATAGGCTGTTCTCTTGGTATACCTTATCTAGTACAACCCAAAACTAATGCTCCTATAACCATAATGGAAAAACAATACAACCCTTTCAACGCGTGTGTAATATCAAGAATGGACTTAACAAAAATCTCTTATAAAAATTGGTATTGTATAAGCATGGTGGATATCCTCAGATGCCATAAAACTTGGGATACTTGAAAATCAAACTTAAAATGATAGTCTTGAAACTTTAGCTATGGTAATACCTTTTAACCAGGTTGGAAAAATTGTTCGGTAATTTTCTACAACAATTTGTTTATGTTGAGCTTCCTGAGTGCATTCGTGTACCCTAAGAAGGATTACAACAAAACTTCTAGTTGATTTAGAGACAATGTCCCACTCTAATCCTAGTGTATCCCCCACCCAAGTTCATTTTAAATCATGGTTTCTTAAATTTAAGGTACCTTTGACAATCTCATACCGTAGTCCCTCTCCATACACCTCTAAAATTTTGACCATGATCGTAATGCCTCGTCCAAACTGTGGCTCGATACTTTTAAATCACCTCACAACTTCTCTAATTGGTTGTATTATTAAGGCAGGAAGGTTTTCTATATCTCAGTACTTCCAAAGCTCAGCTTCCATTAAAGGCACTTATGTCATTCACCAATCAATTTAAGTATACATGTTTTAAACTTCTATGGTCTTAACTCAATTTTTTTTTTTTTTACTGATACTTTTAAATTCATCTTTACATACTTCAAAGTTATAAAATTTTCTTACAAACACTACCACTTTTAGTATCTATAGTGTACTATAAGATATTGACATCTATCAAGCTTCTTAGGTCATTTTATTTCATCTAAAACTACTTACTTTTCCGTATACATTGGTACAGTCCTCCCCATCTCTATGGTCATAAGACTGTGTAGTTTATCTATATTCAAGACGTCTAACTAAAACATATGATCTTGCTTAGAAAAATCATTTTCACGCATGCACTAACATTTAGTAGCTTACTAAAATTAAAGCTAGCAACAATCTTAGTAAATCTAAACATCATCAATACAACAATTTACATTCACATTCCATGCAAGGTAAAACATAACGTATTCTAAATTGAAATAAATATAAAATTAAGCTAACTTGAATGCGGTAAATTATAATACAATCAATAAAGTAAAAGTCCAATTATGAGTTATATTTTATAATGACCAAGCAATAACAACATACACAATCAACGACATTTCATTTTCTTATCTTACGCAAGACATACCTGACGGAGACGGGGCACCGACGGTGGGACCATGGAACATCCCAAGCCTACATCGTAAAATATAAGGCCGCTACTGTATACATACCATAAACATTGAATGCGGAAGACTTCATTTAAACTCCATAAAACATAACCTTTAACTTAAAACACAGCCATGGACTTACGTGTTTCGAAAACATCTTTAAAACGACACAACAAAAGACTCGAAATAGAATAAATAAGCGTTTAAGTTTAAAATATCATATTCTATCATAAGTCTAAGAAAATAAATGCCACTATCCTATGTATGTGCCATGATCTCGAGTTGCGATGCCGTCGTCAGCCGTACAGGAATGCCTTGCCTTAACCTGAAAAGTGTAGTAGCACATGGCCTGAGTATTTAAAGAAATACTCCGTAAGTGACCCCACTATTGGGGTTAAATGCAACAATCACATGCATTGAAATGATGGGACCTATCTTTCATTTCGTTTCGTTTCGTTTCATTTCATTTCGTTTCGTTTCATTTCGTTTCGTTTTCCCTACGGTGTAATCCTAACAGGTAATCGTGGATGTGTACCATATACTCTACACGCAGCCCATACGTGCGAGTATGGGCTCACCAGCTAGTTCGCACACTGCTGGGCCACTGTCCCTAGCCGGTGGAGATGCTCTGTGGGCCCACCGGGACCCGTTAAAACTAAAACCGTCACGGCAGCGCTATGCAGGGCATAACGATCGTTGTCCTGCCATTTGGATGTACGCGTCCGTACCCTCGTGATGGGATAGGGGTATCCCCCAAAATGCATGATCACACAATATGCATGAGGTCCCACTAGTCCTACAGTCATCATTTAATGAACATAACCCCATGTCACGTTTTCATGCTTACATGTCATTCTCATTCTCATTTCGTTACATATCATACATATTCCTAGCGGGGTTATGTATCATGCAATTTACCGTATTTCATGTCATACAATTCATTCAGTTACATTCCAATACTCATACAACAAGCCATAATCGTTCAAGGACCACACATCGTTACATGCATTACACATCACATCAGACTAAAAGCATACATTCACGTTCACATAACTACGTACTTAAGCACAATAAGCTAGCATACAATGCATCATATCATAAACAAGTCATAACGTAAACACTTCATAGTCATATCGTACTCTAACTTACCATAGCCTTAACGTTCTTATACCTATCACAGACATATCACTACGTAACGTACCTTAGTCATATCATCACCAGAACGTATCCCAACGCCATCGTTCTATCAATCTATCACAAACCTATCTCTTTCTACCCATAACCTAACCGTATTATTTCATCAATCTCTCCTATCCATAGCACTCCGGTGTGTAACCTAACCTTAACGTTTCATGAACGTATCTTACTCCTATCGTTACATTTCTTTTTGTGCATCCTTCTCGTATCCTATCTCAAACGTCTCCTAGAGCACATCTTACCATAATTATTATCATACAATCCACATATTATAACATAACATAACATATAGGAAGCATATCGATCCACAGACAATAATTATGTCACAAATATATCTTTAATGAAAGTTCGATTCCATCCTTTGAAATCCGAGTCAACCTATATGAGCTCATGACATCAGTTTCAAGTTTGAACTCTATAAAATTATTTCTCTAATTTACATTGGCTATCTTAAAATTGACCTTTCCTGTTAGACAAAATTGAAATAAGCTCACTGCCCTCTCATAAAAGGATAAAAATTCTTATCTTTTATGTTAGACAAAATTGAAAGGAAATTCTGATCGTTTCTGTTAGACAAAATTGAAAAGAGCTAAAGAGCTCACTGCCGTAACAAATCTTTCCTCAATCTCCCTCTCTCTCTCTCATTTTTTTTATTTTGTAAATAGGTTTTTCAAGTGTGTAAACAAATATTACTTGCCAATTTTAAGTACAGGCTACTATTTTTTAGTTTATAGATCTGCCACCTAAAATTTTATTGAATCTAACCTTATAACCTTATTATTTTTTAGTTTATAGATCTGCCACCTAAAATTTTATTGAATCTAACCTTATAACCTTATTTGGTATAACTAAAATGCTAACAAAAATCTAATAATTCTATATGGGATATGGTTAAATACTGCTTAACAAATCTTTCCTCAATCTCCCTCTCTCTCTCTGTCATTTTTTTTATTTTGTAAATAGGTTTTTCAAGTGTGTAAACAAATATTACTGGCCAATTTTAAGTACAGGCCACGATCTTTTAGTTTATAGATCTGCCACCTAAAATTTTATTGAATCTAACCTTATAACCTTATTTCGTATAACTAAAATGCTAACAAAAATCTAATAATTCTATATGGGATATGGTTAAATACTGCTTAACAAATCTTTCCTCAATCTCCCTCTCTCTCTCTCATTTTTTGTATTTTGTAAATAGGTTTTTCAAGTGTGTAAACAAATATTACTGGCCAATTTTAAGTACAGGCTACGATCTTTTAGTTTATAGATCTGTCACCTAAAATTTTATTGAATCTAACCTTATAACCTTATTTATAACTAAAATGCTAACAAAAATCTAATAATTCTATATGGGATCGAAATAAGATTTGATCCTAAATTAATTTCTTATAACCATAACTAAATTAATTTCTTATAATCATAACTGTAAAGAAAAAGGAAATCTATTTTACGGTAATAACTGACGAACTCTAAATCTGCAATCTGTTTAAAGCCATTTTACTTCTCCATAGTTGTTTTTCTGTTTCTTTCTTTTTTTGCAGTTGGCGTAAGATGGTGAGAGATAATTGTGGGAATGGATGAGAGGTTAGTGGAGAGAGGTGGGGAAAGATTTTTTTTTTTTTTTTAATTTTAATTTTAATTAATTAATTAATTTATTATTATTATTATTATTATTTTAACTATATTTATTATTTATTTATTTCTTTATTTATTTTTGGGCTATTAGAGAAAGACAATCAACTTCTAGACCTTCTTATTTTGATGGAACGAATTATTGGTATTGGAAAGTTAGAATGAAAATTTATTTGCAATCGATTGATTATGAATTATGGTTGAATGTTAGTAAAGGTTCTTTCATTCCAATAAAAATTGTTAATAACATTGAGGAGCTTAAATTAGAGAATGAATTTTATGAACATGATATAAAAAAAAATGTTCTTTTAATGCTAGTGCTATAAATTATCTTTATTGTGCCCCAAGTAATGATGAATTTAATAGAGTATCCATGTGTTGTTGAGCATATGAAATTTGGAAAACTCTTGAAGTAACTCACGAGGGAACAAATCAAGTTAAAGAAACAAAAATTAGCATGTTGGCTCATAACAAAATGTATGCAAATGAATCTCTAAGTGATGAAAAAGTAGCAAATTTTTACTTCATGGCTCATGGTGACAAAGAGGATGAAGTCATGGCTCAGGGTAACAAAGAGGATGAAGAAGACGAGGTAATTCTTGAATCTCCTTCTTATGATGAATTATTTAAAGTTTTTGAGAAGATGCAACTTGATTTAGAAAAACTTGGTTCAAAGTATGTTATGCTTCAAAAGAAATATAAGGCTTCAATTATTAAAGATGAGTCTTTATTAAATGAAATTTCTTGGTTGAAAGAGAATAATCATAATGTTGTAAAATTTGATATACCGTGTGAAAAGCATGTAAATGATTGTGATGAGAAAACTGCATTACTTGATAAAATTAAATTTCTTGAGCATGATTGTTGTGAAAAAGATAAGTTAATTAAATTACTCAAAGAAAAGGAATCAAATATTGTGCAAGAACTTGGTAAGGCTAAAGAGTCTATTCAAAAATTAACTATAGGTGCTAAAAAATTAGATAAAATAATTGGAGCAGGTAAGCCTTATGGCGATAAAAGAGGATTAGGTTATGTTGATGAATGTTCTACTCCTTCAAGTTCTGAAACAATATTTGTTAAACCATCCCCATTATGCCCAAGCCTAACACATGCAAATTTGTATCTCATGATAAATTTAGATTTGTGCCTATATTTCATTATTGTGGTGTTGAAGGTCATACTAGATCCAATTGCTTTAAATTGAAAAATTCTCAAAACATTCCTTCGAGAAGAAAATTTTCTCAAAATGTAAAATTTAGCAATGTTTTAAGAAATAATTTTTCAATTGAAAATAGAATACATAAACTTAGTCCAAGAAATAAATTCATGCATGATGCTGTTGTTTTCGGTGTGTAAGTTTTTTAATATGAATGCAAGCATGATTCCTAAATTTATGAACTAATTTGTTAGGATCCAAACAAGTATGGGTAACAAAAGGTCAATTTTGAATATCTTTGTTTATAGGTTTATTTGAAAGCATCCAAGAAAAATAAGTGGTATTTGGAAAGTGGTTGCTCAAGACACATGACGGGAAACGAATCCAAGTTTGTGAGTCTTTCCAATAAGGATGGTGGCTTAGTAACGGTTGGCGACAACAAGAAGGTAAAATAATTGGTAAGGGTACTATAGGTAATGACTCTAGTACTCTCTCTCTGAAAATGTACTTTTCCCGGATGATTGTACTTTACAAGAATTTGCTAGATCAATGTTAAATGAATATGATTTACCTAAATATTTTTTGGCGGAAGCTGTTAATATCGCCGGTTATGTTTCAAATAGAGTTTTATTAGACCCTGTTTAGATAAAACTCTTTATGAACTTTGGCATAATAAAATTCCAAATAGTGGGTATTTCAAAGTTTTTAGTTGCAAATGTTTTATTTTGAACACCAAGGAAAAGTTGGACAAATTTGATTCTAAAACGGATATTGGTATTTTTCTTGGTTATTCATCTAGTAGTATAGCTTATAGAGTTTTCAATAAGAGAACTGTAGAAGAATCTATAAATGAGGTATTTGATGAATCTTATAATAATATTTCTAATGAGTTTATTTGTAGTTCCATTATTGGAACCAAATGGGTTTTTAGAAATAAAATGGATGAAAATGGGAATATCATTAGAAATAAAGCTAGACTTGAGTTTTTAGAAATAAAATTGATGAAAATGGAAATATCATTAGAAATAAAGCTAGACTTGTAGCTCAAGGTTATTGTCAGGAGGAATGTATGAAGAAACTTTTGCACCCGTTACTAGATTAGAAGCGATTAGAATGTTACTTGCATTTGCTTCTTACAAAAATTTTATATTATATCAAATGGATGTGAAAAGTGCATTCTTAAATGGTTATACTATGGAGGAAGTTTATGTAAAACAACCTCTTGGATTCGAAAATTTTGATTTTCCAAGTCATGTCTATAAGTTGAAAAAGGCTTTTTATGACTTAAAACAAGCTCCAAGAGCTTGGTATGATAGACTTAGTAATTTTCTGATTGAGCATGATTTCAAAATGTGGGTAAGCTCGACACTACTCTCTTTATTAAAATTAAAGAAAAAGATATGCTATTAGTGCAAATATATGTTGATGATATTATATTTGGTTCTACTAATCCTTATTTATGGGAAGAATTAATGTATGATGAGTATGATGAGTATGATGGGAGAGCTCAGTTTCTTTCTTAGACTTCAAATCAAACCACTGAAAGATGGTATCTTCCTAAATCAAAAGAAGTACATCAAGGATTTACTCAAAAGGTTTAAGTTCAATGAAGATAAGATTGCAAAAACTCCAATGAGCACATCTACCAAGCTTGATAAGGATGAAAAAGGTAAATGTGTAGATATAAAATCTTATCGAGGTATGATTGGATCTTTACTTTACTTGACTGCTAGTAGACCTTATATTATGTTTAGTGTATGTCTTTGTGCTAGGTTTCAATCTTGTCCTAAGGAATCTCATCTACATGCTGTTAAAAGAATAATTAAATATTTGCTTGGGACTATTAATTTAGGATTGTGGTATCCTAGACATGTTGAATTTAAATTGGTAGGATATTCTGATCCGTATTTTGCGGGAAGTTTACTTGATCGTAAAAGTACTGGTGGAACTTGTCAATTTCTTGGTTTAGTAAAAAGCAAAATTCGGTTGCCTTATCTACTACGAAAGTGGAATATATTGCCGTTGCTAGTTGTGCTCAAATTCTTTGGATGAAACAAACTCTTCGTGATTTTGGATTAAAATTTGATGGTGTGCCTATCTTTTGTGATAACACCAGTGCTATTAATTTAACCAAAAATACTGTTCATCATTCTAGAACTAAACATATGGACCTTAGACATCATTTTATTAGAGAGCAGGTGCAAAATGGACATATTATTCTTGATTTTGTAAACTCTAATAATCAATTAGCATATATTTTTACCAAGCCGTTAAATGATTTTTTTTTTTTTTTTTTTTTTTTTTTTTTTTTTGCAAAAATCGACTTGAGCTTGGTATTATTCGGTATGATATATGTTGAATTTGAATTTGGTATTATTCGGTGTGATATATCTTGAATTATAATTTGGTATTACTCGGTGTGATATATCTTGAATTTTATAATCTTAATTATAGGCATGTTGTTAGGGGAGCATGTCATTCTTTTATTATTGTTTTATTGTTCTTTTTTATGATTACAAAGTGGGAGAAAATTAGGAAAAATATGCTCTAAATTTGTTATTGTATAATTAATGAATCACTTTGTTGTTGTGTTATTTCATAATTCATTAAAGCATTCATATAGGGGAGAATATGAATTTGAGTGAATTTCAAATTTATGATAATATATTAGAATGCCTATCATGATGCATCAATATTATTATTTGGATACGTGCATTTTTATGGTTTTATGAATTTCATACTATTTTTCTTGAAATGGTTTGTCGTCATAAAAAAGGGGATATTGTTGACTTTTTGGCCCTTCATCTTTAATTAATTAATTGATATTTCGATGATAACAAACCTACCTTCAATTATTAACCATTCTCAGTATTTTGTCTACAGTGTGAGGTTGGGAATAATGATTTCAACGTCTTTTTTAGTTCACTCAAATTAGATATAAAATGAACAAGTTTCAGTCAAAACAAGATACCCGACATGATGATGTGGTGGAAAAATTGACATCATGAACTAATCAAATTCAAGATACCTGACGTGATGATGTGGTGACAAAATTGACATAATGGACCAGCGGCAAAATTGACATCAGAGACCAATCGAAGTATGACATTTATAAATTTGGTAGGGTAACAAATGGTGGAGTTTTCAATTACATTTATAAAAGATTTCCATTACTTTTAAATTAAAAGAGGAGTATTTGAATTATAAAATCATTTCAATTACATTTATAAAAGTTTTCAGGTAACTAGAAAGAAATTATAATAATTTCATTTACATATATAAAAATTAGTGATTACTTTTAAATGAAAAAAAAAATTATAATAATTTTATTTATATTTATGAAAATTAGTTCCTTACTTTTAAATGGAAAGAAATTATAATGATTTGCATTTATGTAAACTAGTTTTGAGAAAGAAAACCGTTTGAAATTACAAAATCATTTTAATTACAATGATTTCAATTAGATTTATAAAACTTTCAATTACTTTTAATAGGTTACCCACATTGTTTTGATTTAACATTTTTTTTATTATATTATTACATTTCAATATGTTTTATATAGACAATAAAAATGAATTTAAAATGTTTTTAATATTTATTTAAAATAAATATAATATATATATATATATATATATATAATATATAAATGAAACATGTGGTCTATAATTTTTTACGATAAATTTAAAAATAAATAAATATTATTTTTTTTCGTGGTCCACGTTTTAGTGGTCTACATCAATTCCTATTTTTACAACTTGATTTGATCGCTATTTAAACTCATTACCTCTTCGTATTTTTTAAGAACACAACACAGAACACAACACATAGAACATTTCACAGTACAATAGACATCTCTCTCAATAATAAGATAAAAAAAGAAATAGAAGCTTTGTTGAGAGCAACAATGGAGGATTTAAAAAAAAAAAAAAATTAAATCGAGGAAACTATGAAACTTGTGTATTGTGAAATGTTCTGTGTGTTGCGTTCTTAAAAAATACGAAGAGGTAATGAGTTTAAATAGGGATCAAGTTGTAAAAATAGGAATTGATGCAGACCCGGACACGAAAAAATAATATTTATTTATTTTTAAATTTATTGTAAAAAATTATAGACCACATGTTTCATTTATATATTATATATATATATATATATATATATATATATATTATATTTATTTTAAATAAATATTAAAAACATTTTAAATTCATTTTTATTGTCTATATAAAACATATTGAAATGTAATAATATAATAAAAAAAATGTTAAATCAAAACAATGTGGGTAACCTATTAAAAGTAATTGAAAGTTTTATAAATCTAATTGAAATCATTGTAATTAAAATGATTTTGTAATTTCAAACGGTTTTCTTTCTCCAAACTAGTTTACATAAATGCAAATCATTATAATTTCTTTCCATTTAAAAGTAAGGAACTAATTTTCATAAATATAAATAAAATTATTATATTTTTTTTTTCATTTAAAAGTAATCACTAATTTTTATATATGTAAATGAAATTATTATAATTTCTTTCTAGTTACCGGAAAACTTTTATAAATGTAATTGAAATGATTTTATAATTCAAATACTCCTCTTTTAATTTAAAAGCAATAGAAATCTTTTATAAATGTAATTGAAAACTCCACCACATGTTATCCTACCAAATTTATAAATGGCATACTTCGATTGCTCTCTGATGTCAATTTTGCCGCTGGTCCATGATGTCAATTTTGTCACCACATCATCACGTAAGGTATCTTGAATTTGATTGGTCCATGATGTCAATTTTGCCGTCACATCATCACGTCGGGTATCTTGTTTTGACTGAAACTTCTTCGTTTTATCTCTAATTTGAGTGAACTAAAAAAGACGTTGAAATCGTTATTCCCAACCTTACACTGTGGACAAAATACTGAGAATGGTTAATAATTGAAGGTAGGTTTGTTATCATCAAAATATCAATTAATTAATTAATTAATTAATTAAAATGAATTAATTTGAGATTAAGGGCTAAAAAGCCAACAATATACCAATTGTACCATCGATATGACAACCCTAGATAGGGGTGAATAGAGTTTCAACAATGTAATTATTAATTTTTTTTAATAACAATAAAACTTATAACATGCAATAAAACTTAAAAATAATTTAGAATTTAAATAGTTAAAGAAATATAACACCGTAGTTTTATAGTGGTTAGGTCAAACTCGACCTACTCCACTCCCCAAGCGCCTCTTGGGAATTTGAATAAAACTTTCTGACTCTTTCCTCGGACCAGAGCCCAACCGCTACACCACTCCTCCCCAAGCGCCTCTTGGGAATTTGAATAAAACTTTCTGACTCTTTCCTCAGACCAGAGCCCAACCGCTACACCGCTCCTTTTACGAGTGTAAGAGCAAACTCAATCCTTTCCACTGCTCAGGATCAAACCAGTACACCGCTCTTTTTACGAGTTCAAGAGCAAACTCAATTCTTTCCACGGCTCAGGATCAAACCGATACAATTGTCTGAAATCTTATAGAAACACACCACAACACTCTAAAGTAATAGACAACTCTCTCAGGAATAAAATAATCCACGGCTCAGGATCAAACCGATACAATTGTCTGAAATCTTATAGAAACACACCACAACACTCTAAAGTAATAGACAACTCTCTCAGGAATAAAATAAAATAAAAAACAAATAGAATTGGAAGCTTTGGAGAGAGCAACAATGGAAGCTTTTAAAAAAAATTTAGATTGAGGAAACAAATGTTCTCGGTTTTGTGTTCTGAAAAAGAGGTGATGAGTTTAAATAGCGATCAAGTTGTAAAATTAGGAATTGATACGGACCACTAAAACGTGAATTGAAACGTGGACCACGAAAAATAATATTTATTTATTTTTAAATTTATCGTAAAAAATTATAAACCACATGTTTCATTTAAATTTATCGTAAAAAATTATAAACCACATGTTTCATTTAAATTTATATATATATATATATATATATTATTTTAAATAAATATTATAAACATTTTAAATTCATTTATTTATTTATATATATATCACATATTGAAATATAATAATATAATAAAAAAAAATGTTAATGAAAACGATGTGGGTAATTGAAAAGTTTTATAAATCTAATTGAAACCATTTATAATGTAATTGAAATGATTTTGTAGTTGAAACCATTATAAATTATAAACATAATTGAAATAATTTTATAATTTTAATAATTTTCTTTTTCAAAACTAATTTTAATTTCTTTCTATTTAAAAGTAACAATTTCATAAATGTAAATGAATTCATTATAATTTCTTTCTATTTGAAAGTAACAACTAGTTTTGATAAATGTAAATGAAATCATTATAATTTCTTTCCATTTAAAAGTAATCGAAAACTTTTATAAATGTAATTGAAAACTCCACCATTTGTTACTCTACCAAATTTATAAATGTCATACTTCGATTGGTCTATGATGTCAATTTTGCCGTTGGTCCATAATGTCAATTTTGTCACCACATCATTACGTCAAGTATCTTGTTTTGAATTCGATTGGTCCATGATGTCAATTTTGCCACCACATCATCATGTCGGGTATTTGTTTTGACTGGAACTTCTTCGTTTTATCTCTAATTTCATTGAACCAAAAAAGACGTTGAAATCGTTAATCCCAACCTTACATTGTGGACAAAAATGCTGAGAATTGTTAATAATTGAAGGTAGGTTTGTTATCATCAAAACATCAATTAATTAATTAATTAAAATTAATTAATTTGAGATTAAGGTGAAAAAGCCAACCATCTCCTCCTTTTTGACAAACCATTTCAAGAAAAATAGTATGAAAACCATAAAACTTAAAATAATGCACATGTCCAAATAATAATATTGATATCAATATCGATGCATCATCATAGGCATTTTAATAATATCATCAGTACTTTGAAATTCACTCACATCCATATTCTCCCCCTATATTAATGTTTCAATGAATTATGAAACATCACAACATCCAAGTGGTTCATTAATTATAAAATAAAACGAACTGAGTCATTAATTATAAAATAACAAATTTATAGCATATTTTTCCTCGTTTTCTCCCCCTTTGTAATCATAAAAAAGAACAATAAAACAATAATAAAAGAATGACATGCTCCCCTACGAACATGCCTATAATTAAGATTATAAAATTCAAGATATATCACACCGAGTAATACCAAATTCAAATTCAAGATATATCACACCCAATAATACCAAATTCAAATTCAAGATATATAACATCGAATAATACCAAGCTCAAGCCAAAAAAAAAAAAAAAATCATTTAACGACTTAGTAAAAATATAAGCTAATTGATTATTAGAGTTTACAAAATCAAGAATAATATGTCCATTTTGCCCATGCTCTCAAATAAAATGATGTCTAATGTCAATATGTTTAGTTCTAGAATGATGAACAGGATTTTTTGGTTAAATTTTAATCCAAAATCACAAAGAGTTTGTTTCATCCAAAGAATTTGAGCACAATAACTAGCAACCGCAATATATTCCGCTTCAGTATTAGATAAGGCAACCGAATTTTGCTTTTTCCTAAACCAAGAAACTAATGAACTACCAAGAAATTGACAAGTTCCACTAGTACTTTTACGATCAAGTAAACTTCCTGCAAAATCCGCATCAGAATATTCTACCAATTTAAACTCAACATTTCTAGGATACCACAATCCTAAATTAATAGTCCCAAGTAAATATTTAAATATTCTTTTAACGACATGTAGATGAGATTCCTTAGGACAAGATTGAAACATAGCACAAAGACATACACTAAACATAATATCAGGTCTACTAGAAGTAAAGTAAAGATCCAATCATACCTCGATAAAATTTTATATCTACACATTTATCTTTTTCATCCTTATCAAGCTTGGTAGATGTGCTCATTGGAGTTTTTGCAATCTTACCTTCATTGAACTTGAACCTTTTCAGTAAATCCTTGATGTACTTCTCTTGATTTAGAAAGATACCATCTTTCAGTTGTTTGATTTGAAGTCCAACAAAGAAACTGAGCTCTCCTATCATACTCTATCGTACATTTAGAAAATTCTTCCCATAAAGAAGGATTAGTAGAACCAAATATAATATAATTCACATATATTTGCACTAATACATATATTTTTCTTTAATTTTAATAAAGAGAGTAGTGTTGAGCTTACCCATTTTTAAATATTCTCAATAAGAAAATTACTAAGTGTATTGTACTAAGAAGCTCTTGGAACTTGTTTTAAGCCATAAAGAGCTTTTTTCAACTTATAGGCATGATGTGAAAAATTAAAATTTTCAAATTCCACGAGGTTGTTTTACCTGAACTTCCTCCATAATATAATTAAATGCTCTTTTCACATCCATTTGATATAATATAAAATTCTTGTAAGAAGCAAATGCAAGTAACATTCTAATAGCTTCTAATCTAACAACGGGTGTAAAAGTTTCTTCATAGTCTATACTTTCCTCCTCACAATAACCTTGAGCTACAAGTCTAGCTTTATTCTTAATGATATTCCCATTTTCATCAATTTTATTTCTAAAAATAAATTTGGTTCAACTAATGGAAATATTAGAGGGCCTAGTGACTAATTCCCAAACTTTATTTCTTTCAAATTGATTTAGTTCTTCACTAAAATATAAAACTCATCATTTTCGGCATCCTTAAGACTTTTGGGTTCAATTTGAGAAAAAAAAATTATAAAATAAATTAATAAAGAAACGAGTTCACACCTTGTTCGGGATTACAAATAATCAAATCTTTGGGATGAGATGAGGCATACCTCCAAAATGAAGAACCTTCTTCCTTCTTTTCATTTGAGCTCACTTCTTCTTTACTTGAAAGAGTTTCTTTTCCTTTGTCACTTACAATTAAATCTCCAAAATTTCTTTCTAAATCATCACGGCAAATAAACTCATTAGAAATATTATTACAAGATTCATCAAATACCTCATGTATAGATTCTTTTAAAGTTCTCTGGTTCAAAACTCTATAAGCTCTACTAATAGATGAATAACCAAGAAAAATACCAATATACATTTTAGAATAAAATTTTCCCAACTTTTGTTTGTGATTCAAAATAAAACATTTGCAAAAAAAAAAAAAAAAAAAAAAAAAAAAAAAAAAAACTTTGAAATACCTAATATTTGGAATTTTATTAGGATAGAGTTCATGATAAGTTTTATCTAAACAGTGTTTAATTAAAACTCTATTTGAAACATAGTCGGCAGTATTAATAGCTTCCGCCCAAAAATATTTAGGTAAATCATATTCATTTAACATTGATCTAGCAAATTCTTGTAAAGTACGATTCTTTTTTTTTCAACCATACCGTTTTGTTGAAGAGTCCTTAGAGAGAAGTCATGATAAAAACCATTATCTTTACAAAATAAATTTTAAACCCTACACGATTGAATTCTCAGCCATGGTCACTCCTAATTTTAGTAAATAAAAAAAAAACATTTTTCATTTTGAACTCTTTTTACAAAACTAGCCAATCTTTTCAAAACATCATTTTTATGTTTTATCATCAAAACCCAAGTAAATCTCCAAAAATCATCTACTAAGAGTACATCTTCAAAGAGAATACCATCATTACCTATAGTACCCTTACCAATTATTTTACCTTTCTTGTTCTCGCCAAAAGTTACTAAGCCGCCATCCTTCTTGTAAAGATTCACAAACTTGGATTAGTTTCCCGTCATGTGTCTTGAGCAACCATTATCCAAATACCACTTTTTTTTTTTGGGAGACTTTCAAATAAACCTATAAACAAATATATTCAAAATTGACCTTTTGGTACCCATACTTGTTTGGGTCCCAACAAGTTAGTTTTCACAAATTTAGGAATCATGCTTGCATTCATATTAAAAAACTTACCACACGAGAAACAAACAACACCATGCAGGACTTTATTTCTTGGACTAAGTTTATGTATTCTATTTTGAATAGAAAAATTATTTCTTAAAACATTGTTAAATTTTATATTTTTAGAAAATTTTCTTCGCGGAAGTAATGTTTTGAGAATTTTTGAATTTAAAGCAATTAGGTCTAATATGACCTTCAACACCACAATAATGATATATAGACACAAATCTAGATTTATCATACTCAGATACAAATTTGCATGTGTTAGGCTTAAGCATAATGGGGATGGTTTAACAAATATTGTTTTAGAACTGGAAGGAGTAGAACATTCATCAATATAGCCTAATCCTCTTTTATCACCCCAAGGCTTTCCTGCTTCAATTATTTTATCTAATTTCAGAGCACCTATAGTTAACTTTTGAATATACTCTTTAGCTTTACCAAATTCTTGTATAGTATTTGATTCCTTTTGAGTAATTTAATTAACTTATCTTTTTCATAACAATCATGCTCAAGAAACTTAATTTTATCAAGTAATGCAGTTTTCTCATCACAATCATTTACATGCTTTTCACAGGGTATATAAAATTTTACAATATTACGATTATTCTCTTTCAAGCAAGAAATTTCATTTAATAAACACTCATTTTTAATAATTGAAGCCTTATATTTCTTTTGAAGCATAACATACTTTGAACCAAGTTTTTCTAAATCAAGTTGCATCTCCTCAAAAACTTTAAATAATTCATCGTAAGAAGGAGATTCAAGAATTACCTCGTCTTCTTGATCCTCTTTGTTACCCTGAGCCATGAAGCAAAAATTTGCTACTTTTTCATCCCTTAGAGATTCATTTGCATACATTTTATTATGAGCTAACATGCTAATTTTTGTTTAATTAACTTGATTTGTTTCCTTGTGAGTTACTTCAAGAATTTTCCAAATTTCATATGCTGAACAACACATAGATACTCTATTAAATTCATCATTACTTAGGGCACAATAAAAATAATTTATAGCACTAGCATTAAAAGAATATTTTTTTATATCAAGTTCATCAAATTCATTCTCTAATTTAAGCTCCTCAATGTTATTAACAATTTTTATTGGAATGAATGGACGTTTACTAACATTCAACCATAATTCATAATCAATCGATTGCAAATAAATTTTCATTCTAGCTTTCCAATATGTATAATTTGTTCCATCAAAATAAGGAGGTTTAGAGGTTGATTGTCCTTCACAAAAACCATTTTTAACACTTAGATTTGCCATAATCTCTAGAAATAAAGTTTATATAAAAAAAAATTAATTAGAGCAACTGGGCTCTGTTACCAATTGTTGGATACAACCCTAAAGGGGTGAATAGGGTTTCAACAATGTAATTATTAATTTTTTTTTTTAAATAACAATCAAAATATCATCCAATAAAACTTAACAATAATTTAGAATTTAAATAGGAAAAGGGTTAGAAAATATAAAATCGTAGTTTTATAGTGGTTCGGTCAAACTCGACCTACTCCACTCCCCAAGCACCTCTTGAGAATTTGAATAAAACTTTCTGACTCTTTCCTCGGATCAGAGCCGAACCGCTACCCCGCTTCTTTTACGAGTGCAAGTGCAAACTCAATCCTTTCCACGACTCAGGATCAAACCAATACACCGCTCTTTGTATGAGGTCAAGAGCAAACTCAATCATTTCCACGGCTCAGGATCAAACCGGTACACCGCTCTTTTTACGAGTTCAAGAGCAAACTCAATCCTTTCCACGACTCAGGATCAAACCGGTACAATTGTCTGAAATCTTATAGAAACACTTCACAACTCTCTGAAGTAATAGATTTACAATTTTCTCACAATACAATAGACATCTCTCTCAAGAATAAGATAAAAAAGAAATAGAATTGGAAGCTTTGGAGAGAGCAACAATGGAGGATTTCATAAAACTTAAAATAATGCACATGTCCAAATAATAATATTGATACCAATATCGATGCATCATCATAGGCATTCTAATATATCATCAGAACTTTGAAATTCACTCACATCCATATTCTCCCCCTATATTAATGTTTCAATGAATTATGAAACATCACAACAACGAAGTAATTCATTAATTATAAAATATCAATGAAGTGATTCATTGATTACAAAATAACAAATTTAGAGCATATTTTTCCTAATTTTCTCCCCATTTGTCATCATAAAAAGAACAATAAAACAATAATAAAAGAATGACACGCTCCCCTAGGAACATGCCTATAATTAAGATTATAAAATTCAAGATATATCACACCGAGTAATTCCAAACTCAAATTCAAGATATATCACACCGAATAATACCAAGCTCAAACCTATTTTTGCAAAAAAAAATTCTTCATTTAACAGCTTGGTAAAAATATATGCTAATTGATCATTAGAGTTTACAAAATCAAGAATAATAGGTTCATTTTGCACATGTTCTCTAATAAAATGATGTCTAATGTCAATATGTTTAGTTCTATAATGATGAACAGGATTTTTTGTTAAATTAATAGCACTGGTGTTATCACAAAAGATAGGCACGCTATCAAATTTTAATCCAGAATCACAAAGAGTTTGTTTCATCCAAAGAATTTGAGCACAACAACTAGCAACCGCAATATATTCCGCTTCGGTAGTAGAAAAGGCAACCGAATTTTCCGTTTTACTAAACCAAGAAACTAATGAACTACCAAGAAATTGACAAGTTCTACTAGTACTTTTACGATCAAGTAAATTTCCCACAAAATCCGCATCAGAATATCCTACTAATTTAAACTCAACATTTCTAGGATACCACACTCTTAAATTAATAGTCCCAAGCAAATATTTAAATATTCTTTTAACGACATGTAGATGAGATTCCTTAGGACAAGATTGAAACCTAACACAAAGACATACACTAAACATAATATCAGGTCTACTAGCAGTCAAGTAAAGTAAAGATCCAATCGGACCTCGATAAGATTTTATATCTACACCTTTACCTTTTTCATCCTTATCAAGCTTGGTAGATGTGCTCATTGGAGTTTTTGCAATCTTACCTTCATTGAACTTGAACCTTTTGAGTAAATCCTTGATGTACTTCTCTTGATTTAGGAAGATACCATCTTTCAGTTGTTTGATTTGAAGTCCAAGAAAGAAACTGAGCTCTCCCATCATACTTATCATACATTTAGAAAATTCTTCCCATAAAGAAGTATTAGTAGAACCAAATATATTATAATCCACATATATTTGCACTAATACATATATTTTTCTTTAATTTTAATAAAGAGAGTAGTGTCGAGTTTACCCATTTTGAAATCATTCTCAATAAGAAAATTAATAAGTCTATCGTACCAAGCTCTTGGAGCTTGTTTTAAGCCTTAAAGAGCCTTTTTCAACTCATAGACATAATGTGGAAAATCAAAATTTTCAAATCGAGGAGGTTGTTTTACATAAACTTCCTCCATAATATAACCATTTAAGAATGCACTTTTCACATCCATTTAATATAATATAAAAATTTTGTAAGAAGCAAATGCAAGTAACATTCTAATAGCTTCTAATCTAGCAACGGTCTATACCTTCCTCCTGACATTAACCTTGAGCTACAAGTCTAGCTTTATTTATAATCATATTCCCATTTTCATCAATTTTATTTCTAAAAATCCATTTGGTTCCAATAATCGAAATATTAGAGGGTATAGGGACTAATTCCCAAACTTTATTCCTTTCAAATTGATTTAGTTCTTCTTGCATAGCTAAAATCCAAAACTCATCATTTTCGGCATCCTTAAGACTTTTTGGTTAAATTTGAGAAACAAAAGCAAGATTATTAAATAAATTAATAGAGGAACGAATTTTCACACCTTGGTCGGGATTACCAATAATCAAATCCTTGGGATGAGATGAGGCATACCTCCATACTTTTGGCACTGATGAAGAACTTTCTTCCTTCTTTTCATATAAACTCACTTCTTCTTTACTTGAAAGAGTTTCCTTTCCTTTGTCCTTGACAGGTAAATCTCCAAAATTTCTTTCTAAAGTATCCCTACAAATAGACTCATTAGAAATATCTTTGCAAGATTTATCAAATACCACATGGATAGATTCTTCTATAACTAAAGTTCTCTTATTAAAAACTCTATAAGCTTTACTAATAGATGAATAACCAAGAAAAATACCAATATCCGTCTTAGAATCAAATTTTCCCAGCTTTTCTTTGTTGTTCAAAATAAAACATTTGCAACAAAAAATTTTAAAATACCCAATATTTGGAATTTTATTATGAGAAAGTTCACAAGGAGTTTTATCTAATCACGGTCTAATTGAAACTCTATTTGAAACATAACATGCGGTATTAACAGCTTCCGTCCAAAAAAAAATTTTTTAGGTAAATCCTATTCATTTAACATTGATCTAGCAAATTCTTGTAAAGTACGATATTTTCTTTCAACTACACTGTTTTGTTGAGGAGTACTTGGAGAGGAGAAATCATGATAAAAACCATTATCTTCACAAAAAAAAATTCAAATGCTACACTATTTCCACTCCATGGTCACTCCTAAATTAGTAATTAAAAAACATTTTTCATTTTGGACTAGTTTTACAAAACAAGCAAATCTTTTCAAAACATCATTTTTATGTTTTATCATCAAAATCCAAGTAAATCTCGAAAAATCATCCACTATCGCAAAGACATAGTAATTCCCTCCCTAGCTAGCTATTTTAGATGGGCCAAAGAAGTCCATATGTAATAGTTGAAGAGGTCTAGTAGTAGAAATCACATTTTTAGATTTGAAAGAGGACTTAGTTTGCTTACCCATTTGACAAGCATCACAGATTTTATCTTTTTCAAATTTAAAGTCAGGAAGGCCTCTAACTAATGAATTTCTTGAGATATCTGAAATCAAATGCATACTAGCATGTCCTAATCTTTTATGCCATAAACAAGAATTATCATGTAAAGCCGAAAGACATTTATCATTTATTGGACAATCATTTAAATCAATAATGTACACATTGTTATCCCTATTTCCAACAAACAATACTTTTTTATCACAACAATTTTCAATTATGCAACTATTTTTATGAAATATCACTCTAAAACCTTTATCACATAATTGACTAATGCTAAGTAAGTCATGCTTTAAACCATAACTAAAAGTACATTTTCAATGAGAGTACCAGGGTCATTACCTATAGTACCCTTACCAATTATTTTACCTTTCTTGTTGTCGCCAAAAGTTACTAAGCCGCCCTCCTTCTTGGAAAGATTCACAAACTTGGATTGGTGTCCCATCATGTGGCTTGAGCAACCACTGTCCAAATACCACTTATTTTTTCTTGGAGTCTTTCAAATAAACCTATAAATAAAGATATTCAAAATTGACCTTTTGGTACCCATATTGTTTGGGTCCTAACAAGTTAGTTTTCAAGAATTTAGGAATCATGCTTGCATTCATATTAAAAAACTTACCACACGAGAAACAAACAACATCATGCAGAAATTTATTTCTTGGACTAAGTTTATGTACTCTATTTTCAATAGAAAAATTATTTCTTAAAACATTGTTAAATTTTATATTTTGAGAAAATTTTCTTCCGGAAGTAATGTTTTGAGAAATTTTCAATTTAAAGTAATTAGGTCTAATATGACCTTCAACACCACAATAATGACATATTGGCACAAATGTAGATTTATCATACTCATATACAAATTTGCATGTGTTAGGCTTACGCATAATGGGGGATGGTTTAACCAATATTGTTTTAGAACTCGAAGGAGTAGAACATTCATCAATATAGCCTAATCCTCTCCTATTATCATAAGGCTTACCTGCTTCAATTATTTTATTTAATTTTTGAGCACTTATAGTTAACTTTTGAATAGACTCTTTAGCTTTAGGAAGTTCATGTATAGTATTTGATTTCTTTTGTTTGAGTAATTTAATTAACTTATCTTTTTCATAACAATCATGCTCAAGAAACTTAATTTTATCAAGTAATGCAGTTTTCTCATCACAATCATTTACATGCTTTTCATACGGTATATCAAATTTTACAACATTATGATTATTCTCTTAAAAGCAAGAAATTTCATTTAATAAAGACTCATTTTTAATAATTGAAGCCTTATATTTCTTTTGAAGGATAACATACTTTGAACCAAGTTTTTCTAAATCAAGTTGCATCTCCTCAAAATCTTTAAATAATTCATCGTAAGAAGGAGAATCAAGAATTACCTCGTCTTCATCCTCTTTGTTTCCCTGAGCCATGACTTCATCCTCTTTGTCACCATGAGTCATGAAGCAAAAATTTGCTACTTTTTCATCACTTAGAGATTCATTTGCATACATTTTATTATGAGCTAACATGCTAATTTTTGTTTCATTAACTTGATTTGTTCAGTTACTTCAAGAGTTTTCCAAATTTCATATGTTGTACAACACATACATACTCTATTAAATTCATCATTACTTAGGGTACAATAAAGATAATTTATAGCACTAACATTAAAAGAATATTTTTTTTATATCATGTTCATCAAATTCATTCTCTAATTTAAGCTCCTCAATTAACAATTTTTATTGGAATGAAGGGACGTTTACTAACATTCAACCATAATTCATAATCAATCGATTGCAAATAAATTTTCATTCTAGCTTTCCAATATGTATAATTTGTTCCATCAAAATAAGGAGGTCTAGAGGTTGATTGTCCTTCACAAAAACCATTTTTAACACTTAGATTTGCCATAATCTCTAGAAATAAAGTTTATATAAAAAAAACTTAATTAGAGCAACCGGGCTCCGTTACCAATTGTTGGATCGATATGACAACCCTAGAGGGGTGAATAGGGTTTCAACAATGTAATTATTAATTTTTTTTAAATAACAATCAAAATATCATCCAATAAAACTTAACAATAATTTAGAATTTAAATAGGAAAAGGGTTAGAAAATATAAAATCGTAGTTTTACAGTGGTTCGGTCAAACTCGACCTACTCCACTCCCCAAGCACCTCTTGGAAATTTGAATAAAACTTTCCGACTCTTTCCTCGGATCAGAGCCCAACTGCTACACCGCTTCTTTTACGAGTGCAAGAGAAAACTCAATTCTTTCCACGACTCAGGATCAAACCGGTACACCGCTCTTTTTACGAGTTCAAGAGCAAACTCCTTTCCACAGCTCAGGATCAAACCGGTACACCGCTCTTTTTACAAGTTCAAGAGCAAACTCAACCCTTTCCACGACTTAGGATCAAACCGGTACAATTGTCTGAAATCTTATAGAAACACACCACAACACTCTGATTTAATAGACATCTCTCTCAGGAATAAGATAAAAAAAAGAAATAGAATTAGAAGCTTTGTACAGAGCAACAATGAACACTTTTAAAAAAAAAATAGATCGAGGAAACAAATGTTCTGTAACGACCCTAAATTTCCACATACTCAGAGTCGCTACTAACGTCTCATGCTCATCTATAATGCAGAAATATAACTCTTACATGAACATAATTGATAATGTAAACTTCAAAAACACGTTTAAAACAACTTCTCTGGAAAACACAGCCATGGTCTTACGTGTTTAAATATGAAATACTGAAATTTAGAGAAAACAAAAACAAATACAAAATAATTTAAAACAATGAAATGCAAAACAACCTATTCTAACTTAAAACTAGAAATTTAAATATGAATCTACCCTATGCACGTGCCACAGTCTCTGCTCGCGATGCCGCCGTCCTCCGTACAAGTGCGCCTTGCCTTTACCTGAAAAATGATGTGGCACACGGCCTGAGTATTTCAAAGAATACTTAGTAAGTGACCCCACTATAGGGGCCATGCTAATGCAAACACATGCAATCATGAAGAGGGACCTATCTCTAATCATCTTAGGGGTGGCCTCCAGTCTCGGACAAATTGGATGTGTAGTACTTCCCTACACACGACTCACACGTGCGAGTGTGAGTCCCCAGGGCGCTCGCACACCCCCTGGACCCTCTGGTCAAGCTAATCTGTAGCGACGTCCGGAGGTCAGCGGAACCCCATAGTGTCATGCGCCTCATGAACACCCTCATCTGTGTGCTTTCGCACCTGTGCGCATTCGCGCTCATCATAAGGTGCGCGTCCGCACTCATCATCTCTAGGGGAAGTAGCCCTATGCTTATGAACATATAAAATGCATGAGGTCCCTCTAAATCCATCGTAATGTCTCTTCTGACACAACCCTCTAGTCTCATCTCTTTGTTACTCTAGGTAACGCATATCGTGGATATTTATATTAATATCATTTTCATGCTCTTAGGGTTGTGTCCTACGTCGATCTAACGACATGATGCAATATGACACTCATCATCATCTAGCATGCTCAATATGGAAAACATCATCATATTAAGGTAAAAATCATGCAATCATCATGCTCATCATAATGCCACAACGTGCGTCCAACATATTAAGCGTCACTCAACAAAATATGTATAAACCGGCACATATCATCAAGCATCATACAATTTATTTAGCCTATCCTATAGTAAGGCCACTTACCTGATTAGCTTATACGGTTGTCACCAATTTATCTTTAATGAAAGTTTGATTTTTCCCTTTGTATCCAAGCCAACCTATAAGAATCCATGGCATCAATTTCATGTTAAATTCTCTAACTCTTACAATGGTTCATGTGCTAAACTTCATGCGAGCATTAAAGACTTTGCATAAATAAAGTCTTGGAACGTTATAATATACCTCTAAATAGATATACACATATTATATATATATACTATTTATATTAAGATTTCATTTTCTATTTTTTATTTCGATTGACTTCTCTCTTGTCTTTTGATATTCTTTCTTTACTCTGCTTTTTCTCTCAATTTTTGTTCAAGACATATTCTTGACCAATTTTTAATCGATACTTACTTAATCATATTGTTGGTCAATTCGGATCCATTCTTACTCCCAACTCTTCCCTTTTATTTTTCTCTTCCTCTTGTTTTTTTCTTTTGATTTTATATTCTGGCTTTCTTTGTATTTTCTTCTTCCCTGTTTTTTTTTACTCGGTATGCCTTCTCTCTATTTTTATTTTTTATTTTTTTTACTTTGTGGCCTTCTTTGTATTTTCTCCTTTTTTTACTCTGTATGCCTTCTCTCTATTTTTTTTTTTACTTCTTTCCGGCTCTCTTTATTTTCTCTTTTACTTCTTTCCTGCTTTTCTTTCCGGCTCTCTTTATTTTCTCTTTTACTTCTTTCCTGCTTCATGCTCTTTAGTTTTTTTTTTCTTTTCACTGCATTTCTACTTTTCTCTCTTTACTTTTGATTTTGTTTACTGTTTTTGGCTTCTATATATATATATAGATATATATATTTTCTCTTTTCTTTTGATTTTGTTAGCACTACTTTGCCTCTCTACGGTCATCTCATATTTTTTTTGTATTCTAATTAATTCTTCTTTTCAAATCTTTCATTTATCTGATGTATTTTATTTTTTTTTCTTCCCTTTAATTTTGTTAAAATCTAAAATTCACAGATAAATTTTCATTTCAAATCTTTCCTTTCTTCTTTCCTCTTTCCTTTCTTATTTACCTATTAATTTTTTTTTTGTTCAGATTCTCTCTTTTACTCTCTATTTTCAATTTATTTTTCTATCTGTTATGTTGACAAATATTTGCCTCATCTGTTCTAGTTATTTTCTATGACCTAACATCATAACCAAAAATCTAAATATCTGGCAAGAGAACTAGGGATCTAATTCTGAATAATTAGACAAAGGAAAAGAAAATATGTTCTGGTTATTTTTCTATGACCTAACATCATAACCAAACATCTAAATAAATGGGCAGGTAACAAGAGATCTTATTCAGATTAATTAGATAAAGGAAAAGGAAATCTGATTGGGATAAATGAAAAAGAGATCTGAAATATGACTTACCGTAATAACAAAGCAAGATCTCTCTCCAATAATTAAATCTCCAGCTCTCCTTGCAAATCTGGTTGTTGGTATTTTTCTTTCATGGTAGGTACCCATCCAGTATTTTTTTTTTCATTGTAGGAACCTCACATGCATCCACTGTTCTGATTTGGGTTTTTTTTTACGGATGAGTTGGTTGAGGAGAGATAGTTGGGAGAGAGAGGGGGTTAGTGGGGAGTAGTTTAGGGAAAATTATTATTTTAATTATTTAATTATTTAGTTTTTTTTGGGTCGTTACATGTTCTGTGTGTTGTGTTATGAAAACTATGAAGAGGTGATGAGTTTAAATAGCGATCAAGTTGTAAAAATAGGAATTGATACGAACCACTAAAACGTGAATCGAAACGTGGACCACGAAAAATAATAAAAATGATAGACCACATGTTTCATTTAAATTTAATATATATATATATATATATATATATATATATATATATATTAACATATTGAAATATAATAATATAATAAAAAAAATGTTAATGAAAACCATCGTAAGATTTTAAAAGTAATCGAAAAGTTTTATAAATCTAATTGAAATATTATAAACGTAATTGAAATGATTTTTTAATTCAAATAATTTTCTTTTTCAAAACTACTTTTCATAAACGTAAATGAAATCATTATAATTTCTTTCCATTCGAGAGTGACAACTAGTTTTCATAAATGTAAATGAAATCATTATAATTTTTTTCCATTTAAGAGTAATAACTAGTTTTCGTAAATGTAAATGAAATCATTATAATTTCTTTCCATTTAAAAGTAACTGAAAACTTTTATAAATGTAATTAAAAACTCCACCATTTGTTACTCTACCGAATTTATAAATGTCATACTTCGATTGGTCTATGATGTCAATTTTGTCGCTAGTCCATGATGTCAATTTTGTCACCACATCATCACGTCAGGTATCTTGTTTTGAATTTGATTGGTCCATGATATCAATTTTGCCACCACATCATCACGTCGCGTATTTGTTTTGATTGGAAGTTCTTCATTTTATCTCTAATTTGAGTGAACCAAAAAAGACGTTGAAATCGTTATTCCCAACCTTACACTGTGGACAAAAATAATGAGAATTGTTAATAATGGAAGGTAGGTTTGTTATCATCAAAACATCAATTAATTAATTAATTAAAATTAATTAATTTGAGAATAAGGCGAAAAAGCCAACCATGGGTATCATAAAGAGGGGAGATTGTTGGCTTTTTCGGCCTTAATCTCAATTAATTAATTAATTAATGTTTTGATGATAACAAACTTACCTTCAAATATTAACCATTCTCAGTATTTTGTCCATAGTGTAGGGTTTGGAATAATGATTTCAACGTCTTTTTTGGTTCACTCAAATTAGACATAAAACGAAGAAGTTTCAGTCAAAACAAGATACCCCACGTGATGATGTGACGGCAAAATTGACATCATGGACCAATCAAATTCAAAACAAGATACCTGATGTGGTGATGTGGTGACAAAATTGATATCATGGACCAGCGGCAAAATTGACATCATAGACCAATCGAAGTATGACATTTATAAATTTGGTAGAGTAACAAATGGTGGAGTTTTCAATTACATTTATAAAAGTTTTCGGTTACTTTTAAATGGAAAGAAATTATAATGATTTCATTTACATTTATGAAAACTAGTTGTTACTTTTAAATGAAAAAAAGTAACAAACACTCTATTTTCTTGAGGGTCATAAAATAGACCACCTTTCGTCTCTTTGGGGTATCCTATGAATAGGCATAATTTTGAACGACATTCTAATTTCTTGGGGTTTTGCACCAACACATGTGCTGGGCATCCCAAAACGTATACAGCAGTCTCCACTACATATCCTCAAAACGAATCAGGCAGTTGAGCGAAACTTATCATAGACTGAACCATGTCTAACAGAGTTCTATTTCTCCTTTCTGATACACCGTTCTGTTGAGGCATATCAGGGGCTGAGAGTTGAGACGTTATTCCATGTTCTATCATATAGACCTGGAATCTTAAGTCTATATACTTTCCACCTCGATTTGATCAAAGTGTTTTAATAGTTTTTCCTAATAGATTCTTAACCTCAGTCTTATACTCTGAACTTTTCAAGAGCTTTGAACTTGTGATGCATTAGGTAAATATAGCCATTTCTTGAATAATCATCAATAAAACTGATGAAATATTCATACCCTTCTTGTTCTTTGACATTCATTGGACCACAGAGATCTGTATGCACGAGTTCTAAGGTTTCTTTGGCTCTATTAAAGGGAATGGACTCTTCATCCACGTAGCGGAAGCATTGGGAACCGTTTTGATTTTTATTAAGAATTAAAACAAAGCAATAAATAGAAGAGTAAGAACTCTACTTTTATAGAAACCCTAGCTTGCAAAACTCCTCGGATTATTCCAACTATGCAGAAGTTCTTGAACATTCCTCAAGATCTTCCTTACTATGACTCGAACACAAGGTCAAGGCTTGTAGGAGCCTCTTGAAAGAAAATCCCAAAGAGATTGGAGAAAGAGTTTCGAGAATTCTCTAGAGATGTAATTTCATTCTCCAGATAAAGTGGGAGAGATCGATGTGTCTTTGGCTCAACCTCAAGATACTATTTATAGGGACCCTTGGAGAATATTTGCCAAATAATATATTTGCATATTTAATATATTACAATATTATACCTTATATAAATCATATTTAGATATTATAAGATATCCTAATATATATTTAATTAATTTGAATCTCATTCAAATTTCAAATATATTTTTATTTAATGTATCAAAAT
Source organism: Cucurbita pepo subsp. pepo (assembly GCF_057944985.1). Lineage (NCBI taxonomy): Eukaryota > Viridiplantae > Streptophyta > Magnoliopsida > Cucurbitales > Cucurbitaceae > Cucurbita > Cucurbita pepo. Next base: position 11,931,299 of record NC_141808.1, read on the forward strand.
ACATTAATTGATTTAATATTTAATTGTATCAAATATAATAAATATATTTTTTCTTTTTATTATATCTAATATATTAAATATTAATTTGAACCTTTCAAATTAATATGTTTTTGTCCATTTATATTTAACATATCTAATATATTAAATATTAATTTGAACACTTCAAATTAAATATATTTTCTCTATTTATTAAATATTAATTTGACATTTCAAATTTTTTTTCAAATAAATTGAACATTTTAGCGTTACTGAGCTAGCAAGGGGACCTTATAGACCTGCAGATTATAAGCTCAATGATACAAAATTAATTAATTAAACTCTTTAATTAATCAATTTCCATTCTAACTATAGGTCACTCCACTATAGCCCTAGAGTTGCACTCTTATGCACGGTAGGACAAGTTATGTCTATCAATATAATCATTACAAGCAAGTCGACCCTTCACGAGTTGTTCATAATTACAGCTGGGTTAAAAGTCTGTTTTACCCCTGTAGTTACATCTTTCACCTTAAGTACCACTGATTCTCTAATGAACAATTTGTCTATGATCCAATCATAAACCAAGTCCCTCTCGGGCCAATGAGAGGGTGGGGCCCCATTGTTCAAGTCTCGAAATCAGTACTTAAGAGAACAACTTGTCTACTTTTCTTATATGGAAAGGAGTGAATTCCATCTCATGATATTATGTTCCCAACTCCCTATTTGGTCAAGTCCCCAAAATAGTAGGCATATTGAATCGGCTAGAAGACCCATTCTCACCTAGGTAAATGAAACTGTTACATTATGGAGCCAGCTGGTTATTTATAGCTTGGTCAACGGTTATATCCGGTACAGCTATATATGGTAAATAACTATATATAGTAGATGGTTAAATCTGGTAAAGCTAAATATAGTAAATAGCTATATATGGTAGATGGCTAAATCTGGTAAAATTATATATATATATATATATAGTAAACTTAACTATATATATATCTAGTCCGGTAGAGCTTTGAAAATGTACTTTCTGTATTCTCTGTATTCTCTCTTGCACTTTTCTCTATCCTGTTCTTTGTGTTCATCAAGATCGAGCGTGTGCGTTGTTGTGCGATCCTAACAACTGGTATCAGAGCTAGGAAAAATTCACCATTGTGAAGATGGAAAGTTCAAAGATTGGAATTGAGAAGTTCGATGGATCCGATCTCGGTTTCTGGAAGATACAGATTGAAGATTATCTGTACCAGAAAGATCTTCACGAACCTCTGTTGGAGGTGAAGCCGGATACCATGACCACAGAACAGTGGAAACTCAAGGATCGACAAGCCTTGGGGCTAATCCGGTTGACGCTATCCAGAAACGTGGTGTTCAACATTATCAAGGAGAAGACAACGTCAGATCTATTGAAGGCGCTGTCAAATATGTATGAAAAACCATCGGCTATGAACAAGGTGTATTTGATGCGGAGATTGTTCAATCTATAGATGTCTGAAGGTGAACCTGTTGCTGATCATATAAATGAATTCAATATGATCATAAGTCAACTGAGTTCGGTGGAAATTAATTTCGAAGATGAAATTAAAGCGTTGATTTTGATGTCATCCTTACCCGAGTCATGAGATACTGTTGTTGCTGCAATCCGCAGTTCCCAAGGGTCTGATAAACTGAAGTTTGGTGAAATTCGAGATGTAGTTCTCAGCGAAAGTATTCGCAAACGGGAAACTGGAGATTCATCAGGCAATGCTCTCAGTGTTGATCGAAAGGGAAGAAGTAAATCAAAGAGCTCAAACAAACATGGGCGATCAAAATCAAAGACCTAGAGAAAAATCTCCAAATAGACCAAACGTAACGTGTTGAAATTGTGGAGAAAAAGGTCACTTTCAGACAGGTTGTACAACACTAAAGAGGAAGCAGAATCACAAATCTGGAGATGATGATGATTCTATAAATTCAGGAGAAGACATTGGGGATGCTCTAATCCTCAGCGTGGACAGTTCGATTGAATCCTGAATTTTGGATTCAGGTGCATCTTTTCATTTGTCTCCAAATAAAGAGTTGTTTCGGAATTTCAAGTATGGAAATTTCGAGAAGGTGTATCTTGCCGACAACAAAGATTTGGAGATTAAAGGAAAAGAAGATGTCTGCATAAAAACTTCGGCAGGAAATCAGTGGACATTAAAGGATGTCAGATATATTCCTGGTCTAAAAAAGAACCTGATCTCTATTGGTCAGTTGGACAGCACAGGTTATGCAACAAAGTTAGGGAAGAGTTCGTGGAAGATTATGAAGGGTGCCACGGTGGTAGCACGTGGCTCAAAATCTGGAACCTTATACACCACTACAGGGTGTATGAACATAGCTGCTGTTGCTGAGAGTGCTTCAAATTCAAGTCTACGGTACAATAGACTTGAACATATGAGCGCAAAAGGAATGAAGAGGCTGGTTCCGAAAGGAGTTTTAGAAGGTTTGAAATCTGTTGATGTGGGTCGTTGTGAGAACTACGTTATGAGCAAGCAGAAACGAGTTAGCTTCACAAGGACCACCAAAGAATTGAAGAAAGTGCGGTTGAAAATTGAACTATATGTGGAGCAAGGTTCGACGAAGCAAGTGGGAGTTGAGCTTGAGTTGCAGGAAAACTCACTTAGTGATGTGGTAGCAGACACTCATGAAACTCGAACCTCGTTACGTGATTTTCGAGGCTTCAAATCTCGAACCGTGACGAAAATAAAACTAAAAGTAGAATTAAATTAAACATTCAGATAATGAAATTTAAAACCAAACAATATCTCGACTAGAACAAATTGAAAGGCAATGCACACATGTGTTGTTAAAGGTTTGTTACAAACGGAGAAAGGGTTCGGGGTACTGTTTCGAACGAAATATAAACGATCCAAAGTACATAGACTGGGTCGACACTCATAAACGACCCTCAAGTGACAATGCAGCTCTCAAACGCTCCCCCACCTCGAGCGACAGTTGCGAAGACATGAAAAAGAAATCTAAAATGCAGTGAGTAAAAAAGTACTCGGTAAGTAGCCTACTTGTAGGCTCTCATCGCATCCAGTTTCTGGTAGGTTTCCACGAGCTTTTCTCTAGGCTCTAGGAAGTTTGGGCTTAACTCTATAGTTTGGCTGACCTTCTGAGGAGGCTTTCAACGGTGTCGTGGTGTAGTTGGTTATCACGTCAGTCTAACACAAAGTTTAAGAGCCTTAGAGCTTGATAAGCCCAAGAACGGTGCCCTCGAACACACATTGAGCATGTAATTAATTGTTTGGACTTTTATTGAAGAAATATGTGTACGAATCAACAAGGACTAGGGTGGAATGATTGTGAGCACGTCATATGCTTGATTTAGCCAAGAAATTTATGAACTCAACTTAGTACCAGAGGTCTAGGTTGTGGAACAACAGACGGTTTTCGCTAGACGAAGAGTCATTGAGTGTTACGTTACGTGATTTTCGAGGCTTCAAATCTCGAACCGTGAGGAAAATAAAACTAAAAGTAAAAATAATTAAACATTCAGATAATGCAATTTAGAATCAAACAACACCTCAACTAGAACAAATTGAAAGGCAATGAAAACATGTGTTATTAAAGGTTTGTTACAAACGGAGAAAGGGTTCGGGGTACTGTTTCGAACGAAATATCATATGAAATCCTTCTCTCGGCCGGTAACCAAGAGGATCATTTCTATCCTGGGAATACTGATGATATTGGCTATATATCTCTACAATGCCAGAAACACTACTGCATTGAGATGTTTTTCCGTTGGATGCTGACTGGTACAAGGATTGGCTAAATTTCAAGCAAGAAGAAAATGCATATAAATGCACCTATAATGGTGTTCGTTCAATTATCAGAAAGAGAATTTCCCCAAAACATCTTTCTTTCATTTTCAATTCCTTTACAGTTAAAGAATAACGAACTCGAACGGAACAAGGAGTTAAGTCGAATGAATCTTGCCTTGCTTGAGTCTTGACTGACTGTGAAGGAGTGATGGATCATTCTTCCAAAGTACATAGACTGGGTCGACACTCTTAAACGACCCTCAAGTGACAATGCAGCTCTCAAACGCTCTCCCACCTTGAGCGACATTTAACGAAGACATGAAAAAGAAATCTAAAATGCAATGAGTAAAAAAGTACTCGGTAAGCAGCCTACTTGTAGGCTCTCATCGCATCCAGTTCCTGGTAGGTTTCCACGGGCTTTATTCTAGGCTCTAGGAAGTTTGGGCATCACTCTATAGTTTGGCTAACCTTCTGAGGAGGCTTTCAATGGTGTTGTGGTGTAGTTGGTTATCACGTCAGTCTAACACACTGAAGGTCTCAAGTTCAAATATGGGCGACGCCATCTTTGTAATTTTTATTTTTATTTTTATATTAATAATCTGGATTCATTTTATACCTCTACGACAAAGTTTAAGAGCCTTAGAGCTTTATAAGCCCGAGAACGGTGCCCTCAAACACACATTGAGCATGTAATTAATTGTTTGGACTTTTATTGAAGAAATACGTGTACGAATCAAGAAGGAATAGGGTGGAATGATTGTGAGCACGTCATATGCTTGACTTAGCCAAGAAATTTATGAACTCAACTTAGTACCAGAGGTCTAGGTTGTGGTCCAATATACGATTTTCGCTAGACGAAGAGTCATTGAGTGTTTCGTTACGTGATTTTCGAGGCTTCAAATCTCGAACCGTGACGAAAATAAAACTAAAAGTATAATTAAATTAAACATTCAGATAATGCAATTTAAAATCAAACAACACCTCGACTAGAACAAATTGAAAGACAATGCAAACATGTGTTGTTAAAGATTTGTTACAAACGGAGAAAGGGTTCGGGGTATTGTTTCGAACGAAATATAAACGATCCAAAGTACATAGACTGGGTTGACACTCATAAACGACCCTCAAGTGACAATGCAGCTCTCAAACGCTCCCCCACCTCGAGCGAGTAAAAAAGAAATCTAAAATGCAGTGAGTAAAAAAGTACTCGGTAAGTAGCCTACTTGTAGGCTCTCATCGCATCTAGTTCCTGGTAGGTTTTCACGAGCTTTTCTCTAGGCTCTAGGAAGTTTGGGCTTAACTCTATAGTTTGGCTGACCTTCTGAGGAGGCTTTCAACGGTGTCGTGGTGTAGTTGGTTATCACGTTAGTCTAACACACTGAAGGTCTCCAATTCAAGTATGGGCGACACCATCTTGGGATAAATTCCTTCTACCACTTTTAGTTTGTCTAGTAGTGGCCTTATAATTTTTGTGTTTTATCATATGGACAATGTGTACGAGGAGGGATAAATTCCTTCACAATCCATGGCTTGTGGCCTTAGAAGGGAAGAAACTCGGGAACTAACTGCCTGGGCACCTCCTTCGTTTATAAACAGGTAAAACCCAAACATTCATTTATTTTAGTTTAGTTTAATAGACGTGCAAATTATAATTAGTTCATTATGTTTGGATTATAGTAGTTAAGGGTGTAAAAAATAATAATTTTCTTGTTTCATGTTCTTTTCATCTTCAAATTGTAACTTGTACAAGTGAACCAATAGACTAAAGAAGAGGGATGTTAATTCCGGAACTGAATATTCTCCATATTACAAACATTTTCATCTTTAACAAGTCTGTTTTATGTTATTTTTATCTTCAAATTGTAGCTTGTACAAATGAAACACTTAGATCAAATATTTCACAATAAATAGAGGTGCATAGTAATGCTATAATTGACAACAGCTCCCACACACTTTTCACTATGTCAATCTCAAACACAAGAGTCTTCTCCTGTGTCATTTTGCTTCCAATAGCTAAATCAAAACTTTTTGACCACTTTTAGTTTGTCTAGTAGTAACCTTATAATTTTTGTATTTTAATCCAGACATTATAATTATATAAAAGGAGAGTTTCTAATTTTTTTTCTAATTTTTTTTTTTATGAATTTTAATGATTTAATATGAATTTATATAAATTTATAATGAATTATTTTTAACATTTATTAGGGTCAAATACAAAGATTTTAAATAAAATTTAAAATAGAAGTTTTGTGTTTTATTGCAATAATTAAACCAAATTTTTTTGTTTTATTTAATAATTAACGTGGGAAGATAACTGATGGGAGTGGTAGTAAATTCTATTGAATTTATTTATAATTTATAATTTGAATTTGTTATTTCAATTATACCTTTTTATATATATCTTAGATCAAATTCAAATCAAGTCCTTTGTTGTTTAGTCTTTTTAATAATATTTTGTTATTTTTGGTTTCTTTTAAATTATTATTTTTAATCAATTTTAAATATATATATATATATATATATATTACATTATTTTGTTTAGTTTCTTTTATAATATTTTATTATTTTTAGTTTTTTTTATATTATTTTATTTAACTTTTTTTTTTAATATATCTTAAATTTCTTTTTTAGTATATAAAAAAAATTAATATCGTAGGTAGGTGAGAAGTTAATTTATGTAGATGAAGTCAATTTAATACACTTACAATAATTTCATTTAACATATTTTATTAATTTTAGTTTTTTTATATTATTTTATAGTCCATAGTTAGTACCTTCTTTTACTTTTGTTATTTTGTTTAGGTTGTTTTATAATATTTTATTATTTTTAGTTTATTTTATAGCTAATATCGTAATACATTTTTCTTTTTATTATTTTGTTTCGTTATATTTTTTAAAAAAAAATTAATATATTTAAGTTTCTTTTCTAGTGTATAAAATATATATATATATATATATATATGGTAGGTAGGTGAAGCTAATTTAATACGTTAAAATGGTTAAAGGAAAAATGTAATTTAATGATAACTTGAAGAAGGCAAAACGGCCTGGGTAATTTAATACACTTAAAATTGAGAGAAATAGGGGAAATGTATCCAAATTTAACCGAAATTATTCTAAAAATAGAGGGGAAAGAAGAAACTAAAAGTAATAAATATTATAAAATAAACTAAATAAAATAATAAAAAAGTACTATGATATTAATTATAAAATAATATAAAAAATTAAAAAAAAATATATATATATTAAAAGAAATTATGGTTAGTGTATTAAATTAACTCTACCTACCAGAATAATTAACTTCACTTACTTATGATATTGATTTTTTTATAACATTTAAAAAGAAATTTAAAATATATTAAAAAATTAGAGTGTATTAAATTGACTCTACCTACCACATAAATTAACTTTTTATAATATCGATTTTTTTATGTACTTAAAAAAAAATTTAAAATATACTTTAAAAAATTTAAATAAAAAAAATATATATTATAAAAGAAACTAAAGAAAATAATGTATTAAGATATTATTTTTTTTTTAATATACTCGCAATGAAATTTAAAATTTATTTAAAAAATATAATAGAAAATAAACTAAAAATAATAAAATATTATAAAAGAAATTAAACAAATAATAGTAATAATAATATTAAAAGTATAAGAAATACTTGTATAGAGTTAGGATTGAAATAGAAAATTTAAATTAAAAAGTTATAAATAAATTTAATACAGTTCACTTATGCAAAGTGACCTAGCTATCTATCCACGTTAATTATTATAATAAAAACACACGAAAATTTTATTTAAAATCTTTCCGACTAGGATGATAATAAATGTTAAAACTAACATCATAAATTTATATCAATTTATATTAATTCATCAAAATTCATAAAAAAAAATTAAAAAAAATAAAAGATATTAAACATCGATCAAGAATTAAAAACTCTTTTATATAATTTATTTTTTAAAAAAAAATTTGTCAACTTACAGAGTATTATATCATATAAATTTATCTAACAACATTTGTATTTAGGAAAAGTGACTAACTAAATTTAAAAAAAGAAACTATTTTAGTCTTTTATATGCCACACGTGTATATAAATTTTATATTTTATATAAAAAAGTAATGTCTAAACCCCTCAATTTTTATAGATGACTATTTGTAAATAAATGGTTAAGATTTTGATTTTTTTTTTCTATCAATAATTAATTGCACTATACCATTTGTTCAAACGGGAGTATCAATTGGCGTCATTTATTGGTCTAAAAAAAAGGATAATTAAATATTAAAAATTCTATTATAATTTTTTTTTTAATATTTTCCGTTCAATATTTCAATATTTCAAAATTTTTTGTACAAATACTTGTAAATGGCTCAGAAATATTAATTTCTAATGGATCAAGTCTATTGAATACTCAATATTTTCCATAATTAAAAAAATGAGAACAAATACTTACAAATAGGCATGTTAAATAATAAATCTAAATAATATTTTTTTAGAATAATAAAATTATTTAAAAAAACATAAAATTAGTATATTTCCCATTTTATTTATTGTTAGCAATAAATTACAAGCTGTGTGACATATTTTACACGAGGGAGTTGGGACCGACTTCTATTTTTTCCATTTTATTATTATTATTATTATTATTCTTTTTTAAATTATTTTATGCATTTATTTTGAAATCAAAAATAAAATCTATTATTTTTTTTTTTTATAATCAAGAGTATTGATCAGAGGGATTTTAACCCAAAATAAAATAAGTTATTAGCCGTTGAGATTTAAAATTGATATGAAATTTATGCAAACAAAATGGAATTTAGTGTACTTTTCCAATGCAATTTTCCAAAATATTTATTTATTAATTATTTTTCATATATATAGATCAATCATTTATAAAAAAAATATTTATGAAACTTATAAAAAATTGAAGATAGTTATATTGTTTCAGGGTTGTAAACTTATAAAATAGGCATTGTTTCAGGTTGTAAACGACAAAGACTTACCAAATTAACATGTTAAACTTATAAAAAATATTTATTTACTATGATATTGTTTCAGCGTTAAATTATGATTTTGATTAATGGAACTAATCTAAACTTATGGTCCAAATGTTTGTGTTGGAGAATTCATATCATTATCGATGATACACACTAATGCTCATAATAGGACAAATCCACATCATAGGTTGTTTGGATTCTCAAACATTTATGAAAATATTGAAATTCGTCAGGATTTGAGATCCCTCCGTTCATGACATTAAATTTTCTCCATTCGTACCAGTATAGATTTACTCGTTGTTCTATTCATTTAATTCGTAAATACATATATAAGCAATTTATACTTATAATAATATTTTATATAAAAAAATCTTACAAAAATTTTATTTACAGAGGTCCTTTGCAAATAAGTTATTTTTTAAAAAGTAATTTTAGTACAAAATTTTTCCAACCAAAACTTTAAAAATGATTTTAATTTTGACACACAAAATATCACTTTTCTACTCATTATCAGTATAACAACGTCTTTAAATTAATATATTCTCTAAAATAAATATATTTTAGTATAAAATAGACTTCAAATAAATGTGTTTAATTTTGTCACAAAAAAATGTTTATACAAGGAAGCCATATGAATTTTTTTTTGAAAAAAACATAAAGTACAATCATTTTCATGTGAGCTTATGAGTTCATGGACTGTAATTGGACTATAAAATTAAAATGTATGGGCTTTGGATGTCTGGACTAGTGAATTGAACCATGAAATTAAAGTTCAAATGGCAATATCTGAACAAGTGGATTGGGCCATAAAATTAAAGCTAGCCCATTGTGATCATGAGATTGAGCTTGGAATGTTTGGACCATTTCGTGGCTAGCTATTAGTATGATTATTATGAGGCCCGTTAATTAAAAAATTACTATAATTCATTCAATTATATTTTATATAAAATTAATATAATAACATATTATTTAGAAATTGCAATTAAAAAAAGAATTGAAAATATATTTTTATATATTTTTTTAAATCCACATGTATTTAGAATAAAAAATATTTAGAATAAAAAATGATAGAGTTGTTGTTTTGAGTTGTCTTCATACCAGACTAATTTGTTGGGTTAGAATTGAGCTGCTTTCATGCCCAGACCTATTAGTTGGGTTCTACCTTTTATTTATTTAAATGTTATCCCTTAATTTGGTATTCATGTCTAGCTACTTGTATTAAGTAGCTTCAGGCTAAATATAATAAATTTGGTATTCATGCTATGTGAGATCTATGATTTATTATTTAGTTATTTTTTAGCTTATAATTCTTTTTTGATCCATGATTAATCTCTTGTTAGCAAAACAAAATTAAAATCATCTGTTCCTAAAGCAACAAATTTAAACAACCTATCCGTACAACAAACTTAAAATCATTTGTTCTTAAAATAACAAACTTAAAATCCACAGTTAATAAAACAAACTTAAAATCTCCTGTTCCTAGAATAAACTTAAAATCACGGTGTTCTAACAATAAACTGAAAATCACTAATTTGTAGATCAAACATAAAATGACTTGTTCTTAGAAAACTTAAATTTCATATTCATAGAACAAACTTAAAATTTATGTTCTGAGAACAAACTCAAAATCTTGAAACCGAACTTAAGATAGGAGTTGTGTTGGTAGAACAAACTTAAATTCCCTATTCATAGAATAAATTTAAAATCTATGTTCTTAGAACAAACTCAAAATCCTAGCACAAACTTAAAATACTGAGTTTTGTTTGTAGAACAAACTTAAAATCTCTGGTTCATAGAACAAACTTAAATTTGTTATTCATAGAACAAACTTAAATTTTTTATTCATAGAACAAACTTAAAAATCTATGTTTTCAGAACAAACTCAAAATCCTAGAACAAACTTAAAATCTCGGGTTCTTAGAACGAACTTAAATTCCCTATTCATAAAACAAACTTAAAATCTATATTCTTAGAACAAACTTAGAATCCTAGAACAAACTTAAAATAAGAGTTCTGTTCGTAGAACAAACTTAAAATCTCCTGTTCTTAAAACAAACGTAAAATTTTTGTTAACAATATTATTTATATTATTTCCTCCGTGTATGGAGAACAAACTTTTCACAAAAAAAATAGCTTCAAACATGTCTTGATTTCATTGGTATGAGGTATAATTAAAGAATACATATCCATTGGTGTGAGGCCTCTTGAGAAGTCCAAAGCAAAGCCATGAGAGTTCATAAAGTCAAAGAAAGTCAAGAAAGGGGCCGGGGAGGGCAGGTTCAGTTCAGTCTTTCAAAGCAAGCTCAAAGTGACAATATCATACCATTGTAGAGAGTTCATATAAAACAAAAAAAAAAAAAAAAACATAGAAATATGGGCTATTTATAAAATACAAAATAGTAAAAATGTGTATTTACACTTCACTTGGTCGCAAAGCCATGAGAGCTTGACATGAGATCTCAAAGTGGATAATATCATACTATTATGGAGTAATGAGATCTCAAAGTGGATAATATCATACGAGTAATGAAAGATTAAATGACTAGTTCATAAATTTCATGAGAGCTTAAAGTGGACAATACCATTGTGGAGTAATGAAAGATTCAATGACTAGTTCATAAATGTCTCTAATTCAAGCATATAACATGCATCCAAACAATTAATTACATTTCTTCAATAAAAGTCCAAACAATTAATTACAAGCTCAATGTGTGTTCGAGGGCACAGTTCTAGGGCTTATCAAGCAAAAAGGCTCTTAAACTTTCTCGTAGAGGTCTAAAATGAATCTGGATTATAAAAATAAAAATAAAGATAAAAATTGCAAAGATGGGGTCGCCCCGACTTGGGCTGGAGACCTTCAGTGTGTTAGATTGACGTGATAACCAACTACACCACGACATTGGAAGCCTCCCAAGAAGGTCAACCAAACTATAGAGTCAAACTTCCTAGAACCTAGAGAAAAGCCCGTGGAAACCTACCAGGAACTGGATGCGATGAGAGCCTACTAGTAGTTTGCTTACCGAGTATTTTTTTACTCACTGCATTTTAGATTTCTTTTTGAGGTCTTCGCCAACTGTCGCTCGAGATGGGAGAGTGTTTGAGAGCTGCATTGTCACTTGAGGGTCGTTTATGAGTGTCAACCCGGTCTGTGTACTTTGGGTCTTTTATATTTTGTTCGAAACAGTACCCCGAACCCTTTCTTTGTTTGTAACAAACCTTTAACAACACATGTTTGCATTGCCTTTCAATTTGTTCTAATCGAGGTGTTGTTTGATTTTAAATTGCATTATCTGAATGTTTAATTTAATTTTACTTTTAGTTTTATTTTCCTTTCTTTTTTTATTTTCGTCACGGTTTGAGATTTCAACCTTCGAAAATCACGTAACGAAACACTCAATGACTCTTGGTCTAGCGAAAACAGTCTGTTGGACCAATCAACCTAGACCTCTGATACTAAGTTTAGTTCATAATTTTTTTTGGCTAAATCAAGCATAGAACGTGCTCACAATCATTCCACCCTAGTCCTTGTTGATTCGTACACATATTTCTTCCATAAAAGTCCAAACAGTTAATTACATGTACAATGTGTTTTCGAGGGCACGGTTCTTGGCCTTATCAAGCACTAAGGCTCTTAAACGTTGTCGTAGTGGTCTAAAATGAATCATTGTGTATTTGAGGGCACGGTTCCTGGGCTTATCAAGCTCTAAGGCTCTTAAACTTTCTCGTAAAGGTCTAAAATGAATCCAGATATAAATATAAAAATTACAAAGATGGCGTTGCCCAAAATTGAACCAGAGACCTATAGTGTATTAGACTGACGTGATAACTAACTACACCACAACACCATTAGAAGCCTCCTTGAAAGGTCAGCCAAACTATAGAGTTAAGCCTAAACTTCCTAGAGCCTAGAGAAAAGCCCGTGGAAACCTACCAGGAACTAGATGCGATGAGAGCCTATAAGTAGTCTGCTTATCGAGTACTTTTTTACTCGCTGCATTTTAGATTTCTTTTTCAGGTCTTCGCCAACTGTCGCTTGAGGTGGGGGAGCGTTTGAGAGCTGCATTGTCACTTGAGGGTCATTTATGAGTGTCGACCCGGTCTGTGTACTTTGGGTCTTTTATATTTTGTTCAAAATAGTACCCCGAACCCTTTCTCCATATGTAACAAATCTTTAACAACACATGTTTGCATTGTCTTTCAATTTGTTCTAGTCGAGGTGTTATTTGACTTTAAATTGCCTTATCTGAATGTTTAATTTAATTTAATTTTACTTCTAGTTTTGTTTTGTTCTCTTTTGTCATTTTCGTTAGTTTAAAATGTTAGGGTCGCACAACAACGCACAAACTCGATCTAGATGAACACAAAGAACAGGAGAGAGAAAATGCAAAGAGAACTCTAGCTAAAGGAATTTGTATTGATGACTTCAAGTATGTACAACAAGAGAGAATACAAAGAATAGAAAGTTACTTTTCAAAGCTGGATATATATATATTTAGTTAAGTTTACTATATATAGCTTTATTACATTTAGCCATCTACTATATATAGCTATTTACTATATATAGCTTTACCAGATTTAACCATCTACTATATATGGCTATTTGGCATATATAGCTTTACCGGATATAGCTTTAATGGAAATAACCGTTCACAAGCTATAAATAAGCAGCAAGCTTCATAACCTAACAATTCTCCCTCTTGGAGACTGATCTAGTCAACCAAGGATTTCATTATCAAACGACCATGAGCATCTTCATGGCACCATATCAATTGAGGCTTTGCACAACCTCAATATTCCAACGTCAACACATTTTGTCAACATGTTTGTTGGATTCTTTGCACCCTCTATCTTCTCCAAACACATCACCATCTTTCACTAACCTGCAAGTGAAATGGTATCGTCTTAGGTGTTTTCTCTTTAAATGATAGACCGGGTTCCTTCGCCAACTGTATGACACTCTGACTATCTCTATAAAGAATATCTTCGTGCTACTTCTTGTCCCTTCTTCCAGATAGTCAGTCATCCATATCGTCTTCTTTCCAGCTTCAGCTATTGCCACGTACTCAGCCTCAGTACAATGCATTTTTGAAGCCGAGACATCCCATCATCCATAGCTTGCTTCTACTTGGTTGTATCCTCCAACTGTAGGGCCTCATCAAAGGACTCTAGTTCCCTTTCATCAACAACAGATAGTGTAATGAAGATACATACATATCTGGTACTCTGATAGTACAGGATGATCTTCTCAACACCGATTCAGGTGTCACTTGCTTTACTACTTGTTCTTCTACAACAATCTCAGGAGTTTGTTGAGTATTTGCTACAAGATCACTAGGTGGTTTTCTCCGCAACTCAACCTCAACTCCCACTTGCTTTGTTGTCTTGGAACCTTTCTCCACATCTGGTTCCTCAGCAGTAGTCTTAGGAGCTTCTTGAGTATCTGCTATGAGATCACTAGGTGAGTTTCCCTGCAACTCAAGCTCAACTCCCACTTGCTAAGTGGTATTGGGACCTTGCTCCTCATCTGGTTCCTCAGCAGTAGTCTTAGGAGTTTCATGAGTATCTGCTACAACATCACTAAGTGAGTTTTCCTGCAACTCAAGTGTAACGCCCCTAATTTTCTCCACCCTAATTAGCGACGTCACCTTATACTCGTCAAAACAACAGGACAAGAGTTCACATGGAACAGCCTCGATAACGAAAATGCATTCATCAATTTAAGTAGTTCATACCTAGGAAAACAATTGCGACAGCCTAGCCTAGAAGTAATCAACAGAGACTAGAGAAAACGATTCGCAAAACTAAGAACCCAAGAGAATCCAACAGGCGCTACGACACAACAAACCCTCCTCAAGATTTCCATGGCCCTTCGCCTCATCCACCGTCATCCGTACATGGGAGCCTTGCCCTTTCCTGAAAAATATTGGTAGCACGTGGCTTGAGTATTATATAAAATACCCAGTAAGTCGCCCCACTGTTGGGGTTAGGCATATATTCATACATTCGGATACAAGCAATGCAAGCAGTCGCACACAATACATGCAAGCAGTCGCACACAATACATGCAAGCAGTCGCACACAATACACGTACATGACGCACGCAACACACATACATGTCACAGAGAATACCCATACATGTCGCACATCATTACCATACATGCCGCACAATGTTAGAAGAACGCAGCTGAGAGAGAGGTTTGTCTTCCATTCCTTCCCATGGCCTTAGGCCCTTGCCTTGTCCGGGCGGGGGTGGATGCATGGTAATTTCCCACACATGGCCCACGTGTGTGATCGTGGGCCCACCAGGCGAGCTCGCAAGCGAACTCCCTGGGCCTGGCTTGGTCGGGTATGTATGACATACAATACCGGACGCCACGGACAAAGGAGGGCCTGCATGATATCGTGGCGAACACAATATCGAATATACGCATCCATACCATCCGTATCATAACGGGGGAGTGCCCCAACCATAGCGTGCATGAGGTTCTTAAGGTTTACCTCCATGGCATTACACATACGACGCTCCATCCCCTCGCCGCATTACGTAGCATAACCGGGTCCACATTAGGCAAGCATAACATAGCATAACAGGGTCCACATTGAGCAAGCATGTCCTAGCATACTAGTCATCTTATTCATGGCATGTGGGGTTCTCATTACAATCATAACATGTCAATCAAGCTCATCATACATACAGGGCGACAAAACGCGTCACAACATCATATTCATAAACATGGCATACATAGCAATTCACTGCAAGAATCACATACATAAACAAAGCATGCATAGCATTTCACGGCAAGAAACATCTAACCTAGCATACAGCAACAACATATGGTGCATGCAAGGGCCACAGGGCACGCACCAACATACATACAAAACTAACGCCAACAGTAAGGTTACTTACCTCCTTGGCCTTGGCCGAAGTCACCCACAATGCTAACTCCAGCGCCTAACTACCTCCTATAAGATAACATGATACACTTAGAGCCATTTCCCAACTAGCTCTTATGCCTAGCTACCAAGGTACGTCCCTATCACAATCTATTTTATCGCAATGGAGTTATACTGACCTCAGATGGCTGAAACAAGGGTGGGAATGACTCCAGAAGGGTCAAAAACCTAGAAACCGGTATGCTATTCGGATGTCGAGCCGCCGAGCCGCGCTGCCAAGCTGTCGAGCCGCGCCGCCAAGCCGCACAGCCGAGCCGACCTGGCCGAGCCGCTGGTGGAGCCGAAACCGATGGGCTTCGAAGAACCCTAACGGCGCAGGGTTTTTTTTTGGGCGCACCTCTGGTTTGGGCCGAAAAGGAACGAGGCCCAATGGTGGGCTTGAGCGCGGCCTGCGAGGCGTGGGCTGCACGCCAGCCGAGACGAACCGCAGAATGCCGAGGGTCGACCCGCGCCCGCCGCTTCGTCTTCCTCGCCCGAACGCCTCAATAGCCTTAATCGTGGGCTTGGCTGCTGTCACCTGTGGAAGCGTCGTCGTTCATCCATCTCCGGGGGCGCGTCTGTCCCTCCCTGCCCGACGTACACTAGCGCCTGCTCCTACCTAAAGCTCGCGGCGTTATTGAACCCGATCTGAAGTCTCGCGACGTTTTCGATCCCTCACCTAAACCCTTCGGCTCCTCCTTCACAGGTATGACAGTCACTCAAAAAGGAAAAGACGGCTACTAAGGTACCTAGGGTTTAATACGCATTAATACGCCTTGGCTAGCAAGGCATGCCTCACTGGAAAGCCCATGATTTCCGGCGAGATTTAAGGAGTTTGTTTCCTTTTTTTTTTTTTTTTTTTTTTTTTTTTTGCCTTTTTGAAACCCCTACCGTTACATCAAGCTCAACTCTCACTTGCTTCGTCGAACCTTGCTCCACATATGGTTCCATTTCCAACCGCACTTTCTTCAATTCTCTTGCAGTCCTTGTGAAGCTTAACTCGTTTCTGCTTGTTCATAACGTAGTTCTCACAATAACCCACATCAACAGATTTCAGACCTTCTAAAACTTCTTTCGCGCTCATATGTTCAAGTCTATTGTGCCGTAGACTTGAATTTGAAGCACTCTCAGCAACAGCAACTATGTTCATACACCCTGCAGTGGTGTATAAGGTTCTAGATTTTGAGCCACGTGCTACCACCGTAGCACCCTTCATAATCTTCCATGAACTCTTCCCTAACTTTGTTGCATAACCTGTGCTGTTCAACTGACCAATAGTGATCAGGTTCTTTTTCAGACAAGGAATATATCTGACATCCTTTAATGTCCACTGATTTCCTGCCGGAGTTTTTATGCAGACATCTCATTTTTCTTTAATCTCCAAGTCTTTGTTGTCGGCAAGATACACCTTCTCGAAATTTTCAAACTTGAAATTCTGGAACAACTCTTTATTTGGAGACGAATGAAAAGATGCACCTGAATCCAAAATCCAGGATTCAATCGAACTGTCCACGCTGAGGATTAGAGCATCCCCAATGTCTTCTGTTGAATTTATAGAATCATCATCATCTCCAGATTTGTGATTCTGCTTCCTCCTTGGTCTTGTACAACCTGTTCGAAAGTGATCTTTTTTCTCCACAATTTCAACACCTTACGTTTGCTCTATTTGGAGATTTTTCTCGGTTCTTTGATTTTGATCGCCCATGTTTGTTTGAGCTCTTTGATTTACTTCTTCCCCTTCGATTAACACTGAGAGCATTGCCTCATGAATCTCTAGTTTCCCGTTTGCGAATACTTTCGCTGAGAACTATATCTCGAATTTCACCAAACTTCAGTTTATCAGATCCTCTGGAACTGCTGATTGCGGCAACAACAGTATCCCATGACTCGGGTAAGGATGACATCAAAATCAACGCTTCAATTTCATCTTCGAAATTAATTTCTACCAAACTCAGTTGACTTATGATCATATTGAATTCATTTATATGATCAACAACAGGTCCACCTTCAGAAATCTATAGATTGAACAATCTCCACATCAAATACACCTTGTTCATAGCCGATGGTTTTTCATACATATTTGACAGCGCCTTCAATAGATCTGACGTTGTCTTCTCCTTGATAATGTTGAACGCCACGTTTCTAGATAGTGTCAACCGGATCAGCCCCAAGGCTTGTCAATCCTTGAGCTTCCACTGTTCCGTGGTCATGGTATCTGGCTTCACCCCCAACAGAGGTTCGTGAAGTTCTTTCTGGTACAGATAATCTTCAATCTGCATCTTCCAGAAACCGAAATTGGATCCATCGAACTTCTCAATTCCAATCTTTGAACTTTTCATCTTCACAGATCGTGGTGAATTTCACCTAGCTTTGATACCAGTTGTTAGGGTCGCACAACAACGCACACACTCGATAGATGAACACAAAGAATAGGAGAGAGAAAATGCAAGAGAACTCTGGCTAAAGAAATACAACACACACACTTGATAGATGAACACAAAAAATAGGAGAGAGAAAATGCAAGAGAACTCTGGCTAAAGAAATTTGTATTAATGACTACAAGTATGTACAGCAAGAGAGAATACAGAGAATAGAAAATTACTTTTCAAAGTTCTACTAAACCGGATATATATATAGTTTGTATTAATGACTTCAAGTATGTACCGCAAGAGAGAATACAGAGAATAGAAAATTACTTTTCAAAGTTTTACTAACCGGATATATATATAGTTAAGTTTACTATATATAGCTTTACTAGATTTAGCTATTTACTATATATATTATATATAGCTATTTACTATATATATATAGCTTTACTAGATTTAACTATCTACTATATATGGTTATTTACCATATATATAGCTTCACCGTAAATAACTGTTCACCCAGCTATAAATAATCAGTAGGCTCCCTAACCTAATATTTACCCTCCACCAACCACGGGCAGAATGAAATTTACCATCTAACAAATGATTGATATTATTCATATAATAAATATACAAATATTTTGCGTTAAAATAGATATTATGTTGCATAAAAAAAAATAATAAATTTGATATTACTTTGAATTAAAAAAATATAATATTATTTTGAGTAAAAAAAATTATAAAAATATGTTTTGAGTAAAAATATCATATGTTCTAATCGTACATCAAACTTAAATTTCCCTATTAGCCAGAGCAAACTTAAAATAACTTGTTCCAAAATAAACTTCAAATCATCTTTCATTGCACAAACTAGTTGTTCCTAAATAAACTTAAAATCATCTTTTATTTAACAAACTTAAAATGATCTGGTCCTATAACAACAAGCTTAAAATCTCCAGTTGGTGCAACATATTTTGGTGTAACAAATTTAAAATTTCGTCTTGATTGATAGGTATAAATTATTATAATTTTTTTAAATATTAATTTATATTAAGATCTTAAAATTATATGTATAAATTTATATAATATACATGCAAACTAAAAATCGTCTGTTTATAAAACAACAAACTTAAAATCACATGTTCCTAAAATAAGCTAAAAATCACATATGGGTAGATCAAACTTAAAATTACTAGTTCTTATAATAAATTAAAATCCCTTTCGTAGAACAAACTTAAATTCTTTGTTCATACAACAAACTTAAAATTCATCTCTTAGAACAAACTCAAAATTCAAGATCAAACTTAAAATACTAGTTCGGTTAGAACAAACTTAAAATCTTTGTAGAAGAAACTAAAAATTTCATGTTCTTAAAATTCACGGTTATTAAAACAAACTTAAAATCACATGTTCATACAACAAACTTAGAAGCACCTATTCATAAATCAAACTTAAAATTACTTTTTGGTAGAACAAACTTAAAATTACTTTTTTTAGAACAAACTTAAATTCCATATTCATATAACAAACTCAAAATTCAAGAACAAACTTAAAATAACAAGGTTTGTTCCTACCACAAACTTAAAATCTTTGTCAAAAAAACTTCTTAAATCAAACGTAATAGATTGAACATGTCTTGATTTTTTTCTCTCCTCACAACCACTCTAACGGTGGTTTATCTTTTTTTTCTCTCTCCTCACCATCACAAACCGTAAGTGGCTTTATTTTTTCCATCTCTACTCGTGATGTCTCTAATGACGGCGATTGTTGGAAACGCGACCACGCTAATGACAGTTAATATGTTTTTTTTCTCTCTCTCTTCACCATTACAAACTTGAAGTGGCTTTAATTTTTTTTTTCTCTCTACTTGTGACTTCTGTGATGGCGACGATTGTCGAAAATAATAGACTAGAGCTACTCATATTAATATTGAATTTTTGCTATGAAACAAAACAAAACATAGAAATATGCCCATAAAATTTCCCATCTCAGATCTGAAAAGGGAAGGATGAAAGTGAGAAGGAAGTTGTGGTAAGACTCCAAAAGAATCGGTTGGCATGAGCTGTAGGTGACGCCAAAGATGAGTGAGCACTATGAACCCCATCAATCTCAGCAATTCAGCCATTGTGACCTTGCAACAAAATACAAAATAGTTCAAATGTGTATTTACACTCCACTAACCACTCGTGGAATTAAATTCACTACCTAACAAATGATTCATAGTATTCATATAATAAATATATAAATATTTTGGATAAAAAAAAGATATTTTGGATAAAAAAATAATGAACTTATTCTAAGTAAAAAAATATAATATTATTTTGAGTAAAAAAAACATAATAAAAATATGTTTTTGAGTAAAAATATTAGATGTTTTGGTACAACAAACTTAAAATCCACAGGTACAACAAACTCAAATTTCTTTATTCTTAGAACAAACTTAAAACA
This sequence comes from Cucurbita pepo subsp. pepo, assembly GCF_057944985.1. NCBI lineage: Eukaryota > Viridiplantae > Streptophyta > Magnoliopsida > Cucurbitales > Cucurbitaceae > Cucurbita > Cucurbita pepo. The sequence goes on from NC_141808.1 coordinate 11,951,811, forward strand.
ATCAGTAGGTAAACAACTTAAAATTATTTTTTCATATAAAACAAACTTAAAATCCCTGTTCTTAGACCAACAAACTTAAAATTGTTAGCAACAAACTTAAAATCCACTGTTCTTACAGCAAACTTAAATTTCAGTGTTCGTATAACAAACTTAAAACAACATGTTTATAAACAAACATAAAATCATCGGTTCACAGAACAAACTTAAAATTTCTTGGTCGTAGAACAAGTTTAAAATCTCCTGTTCGTACAATCAACTTAAAATACCATGTTGTAGAACAACAAACTTAAAATCTACTATTGTAGAACAACAAACTTAAAATCTCTATACAATAAATACACACATTCATTAATATGTTAAAAATGGTTGAGGAGACTGATTGAGTCATTTCTCTCTAAATGCCTATCACAACTGCATACTTCTTCACCTTTCACTTTCATCATCTTTCTTAAACTTCAAATGGGAAGTAGCTATATTTTTTCTTGTTTTATTTAGCTAGGATGTAGCTTTATAAGAGCGATGATGAGAGTTGTAAGGGTAAGTCTATCGCTATGTTCACTATTCATGGATTCTAACCCAACAATTACTCCCTACCTACCTGCAAAAGGCAGGTGTGAAATGAACTTTAGGTGAGATTTTTTGTAAAAAAATATTAGTATAATTTATATATTTTATAGTAGGTAGGTATAAATTATACTATTTTTTTTAAATACTAATTTATATTAAGATCTTAATGTATAAATTTATATAAATACTAATTTATACATAAAATTATTATGATTAAAATACTAATTAAAAAAAATATATTATTATAATGGATTACAAAGAAAATATCTCATAGCAACACAGACTTAGCCGTAAGAATGGTCTTAAATTTTAAAATACTGGGAATTCTCATTATAAAGGAAAATCGAGATCTATAATGGACATAGATGAATCGAGGGGAAAATTGAGGATAGAGAGCATAATTTCCTCTTTTCCAGCGTTTTTCGGCACCACAGGCTTATGTAAAATGCATTTATGTTTACAAGAATTTGAGAAATATTAGAGCGTACCACGACTAGTAAACGGACTTAAATCGAAGAAGAGTCTCTGGCGGGAGACGCCACAGAACCTCCATCGTTAGATCGAGATTATTTCCGACAATTGCCGCCATTAGAGAAGTCAAGAAAAAAAAAAAAAAAAAAAAAAAAGCTAGTTAGGGTTTGGAATGGAGAGGAGAGAGAAAAAGATATGAACAACTCTTGGAGGGGTCTTAAAGAGAGAGAATAATTAAGGCGAGGATGCAAGAAGGGTGGGAAATGATTGGGTGCTGCCCAGAACAACAAAGGCATCATATCATTTATATATATATATTTTTTTTTTAAATTAAGAAACATAATACTTATTTTAATTCACACCGCTCAATTTAACATTGAGAAAACGAAAACGAAAAAACATAGAGAAGTTGTACACTCATATTTAAAGTGTTTCGAATGAACCAAGAAAAAACAAAAAAAACATAGAGAAGTTATACCCTCGTAATTAACCCGTCTCTAAACTATCGCAAATTTAAAATCATAGAACAAACTTAAAATCCAAAATCCATTTTCTTAGAACAAACTTAACTATCCATTCTTAAACAAACTTAAAATCATTTGTTAGGAGTATAACAATTTAAAATCTCAGGTTCATATAACAATTTTCTTAGAACCTTCTGTCTCTCTTTTTTTATGTCTTCTTGTCTTGTTTCTCTCACCAGTTCTATGGTTGTCAGATTTTGTCGCCCTTGTTGGTATAGGCCAGAACTCTGGTGGTTTTCTTCATGTTGTTTTCATCTTCATATTGTAGCTTGTACAATTGAACTAGTAGACCAAAGAGGAGGGATGTTAATTCCAGAACTGAATATTCTTCAAATTGCAACCATTTCCATCTTTGGCAGGTCTGTTTTATGTTATTTTTATCTTTAAATTGTAGCTTGTACGGGTGAAACACTTGGATCAAATATTTCACAATAAATAGAGGTGCATAGTAACACCATATCAATCCCAAACACACGAGTCTTCCACTTGTTTGCCTGTGTCATTTTGCTTCCAATAGCTAAATCACAGCTTTTTGACCACTTCTAGTTTGTCAGCATTGGCTTTATAATTTTTGTGCTAGGACAATGTGGAGGAGGAGGGATAAATTCCTTCACAATCCATGGCTTGTGGCTTCAGAAGGGAAGAAACTCGGTAACTAACTACTGGACACCTCCTTTGTTTATAAACAGGTAAAACTCAAACATTAATTTATTTTAGTTCAATTTATTAGATGTGCAAATGATAGATAGTTCATTATGTTTGGATTATAATAGTTAAGGGTGAAAAAATTAATAATTTTCTTGTTTCATGTTGTCTTCAAATTGTAGCTTGTACAAGTGAACAAGTAGACCAAAGAAGAGGGATGTTCATTCCGAATATTGTTCAGGATTGCAAGCATTTCCATCTTTAGCAGGTCTATTTCATACATTTCCATCTTTAGCAGGTCTATTTCATATTATTTTCATCTTTAAATTGTAGCTTGTACAAGCGAAACACTTATATCAAATATTTCACAATAAATAGAGGTGCATAGTAAAGTCATAATAAAAAACAGCTCCCACAACACTTTTCACCATACCAATCCCAAACACACGAGTCTTCCCCTGTGTCATTTTGCTTACAATAGCTAAATCACATCTTTTTAACAACTTTTAGTTTGTCCAGTAGTGGCCTTATAATTCAATGTGTAGGAGGAATGAATTCCTTCATAATCCATGGCTTGTGGCCTCATAAGGGAAGAAACTCGGTAACTAACTGTCGGGGCACCTCTTTGTTTATAAACAGGTAAAACTCAAACATTTATTTATTTTAGTTCATTTTATTAGATGTGCAAATTATAATTAGTTCATTATGTTTGGATTATTATAACGACCCTAAATTTCAACATATCTAGAGTGGCCACTAACGTCTCATGCTCATCTATAATGCGGAAATATAACTCTTACATGAACATCATTTATAACGTAAACTTAAGAAAACATTTAAAACAACTTCTTCTCTAAGAAACATAGCAATGGTCTTACGTGTTTAAATGCAAAATACTAAAATTTAGAGAGGAGAAAAACAAATACAAAATAATTTAAAACAATGGAATGCAAAACAACCTATTCTAACTTAAAACTAAAAATTTAAATATGAGTCTACCCTATGCACGTGCCACATTCTTTGCTCGCGAAGTCGCCGCCCTCCATACAAGTGCGTCTTACCTTGACCTGAAAAATGATGTGGCACACGGCCTGAGTATTTCAAAGAATACTCGGTAAGTGGCCCCACTATAGGGGGCCATGCAAATGCAAACACATGCAATCATGATTTAGGGACCTATCTCTAATTATCTTAAGGGTGGCCTCCAGCCTCAGACAAATTGGATGTGTCTTATTTCCCTACACACAACTCACACGTGCGAGTGTGAATCCCCAGGGCGCTCACACACCCCTTGGACCCTCTGATCAAGCTAATTTGTAGTGACGTTCGGAGGTCAGCGGAACCCCATAGTGTCATGTGCCTCATGAACACCCTCATCTGTGTGCATTCGCACCTATGCGCATCCGCGCACATCATACAGTGCGCGTCCGCACTCATCATCTCTAGGGGAAGTAGCCCTATGCTTATGAACATACAATATGCATGAGGTCCCTCTAAATCCATCATAATGTCTCTTCTGACACAACCCTCTAGTCTCATCTCTTTGTTACTCTAGGTAACACATACTCGTGGATATTTATATTAATACCATTTTCACGCTCTTAGGGTTGTGTCCTATGTCGATCTAACGACATGATGCAATATGACACTCATCATCATATAGCATGCTCAATATGGAAAACATCATCATATTAAGGTAAACGTCACGCAATCGTCATACTCATCATATTGCCACAAAGTGCATCAAACATATCAAGTACGACATTCATCAAAATATATATATACTACGCACATCATGAAGTATCGTAACCCACACATTATCATAATTCATATATTATCATAACTCATATATCGTATCGTACGACATAGTTCATACATCATCATAACTCATATATCGCATCGTACGACATAGTTCATACATCATCATAACTCATACAATTTTTAGCCTATCCTATAGTAAGACCACTTAACTGATTAGCTTATTTGTCTTTTCTTTGGATTTTGTTAACAATATTCCCGCTCTCTCTAGTCTTCTTCTTTCCAAAATCTTTCCTTTCTCTTGTTTTCCTTTTTTTTCTTTCTTTAATTCGGTTGTCATTTAAATTCACAGGTATCACAAACAAATTTTCTTCCAATTAATTTTCTTTCCAAAATCTTTCTTTTCTCTAGTTTTCCTTTTTTTTCTTCCTTTTTATCATTTAAATTAACATATATCACAAACAAATGTTCTTCCCAAATCTTTTCTTTCTTATTTACTTGTTAATTTTTTTTTAAACCAAATCTTTTCTTTCCTCCCTATTCTATATTTACTTCTTATCTTTCTTTTTTCTCTATGTTCTGTATTTTTTTTATTCTATTGACAGATATCTGTTCTGTATTTTTTTTATTCTATTGACAGATATTAGCCTCCGTTGTAGAATGGTAAACAAAATCAAAATAAATGGGCAATGAAAAAGGGATCTGATTTTGAATAATAAGACAAAAGAAAAGGATAGCCTCAGTTATAATTAATTTTCTATAACCTGATAACCAAAATAAAAATAAATGGGCAGGGAAGAAGAGATCTGATTCTCAATAATTAGACAAAAGAAAAGAAAATGATTCTGATAGGATAAATGAAAAAGAGATTTGAAATATGACTTACAGTACTAACAAAGCAAGATCTTGTTACAATATCGCACGCTCAAAGGTGAGTTCTCAACTTTGGCCTCTTGTGAAGAAAGAGGAGGGTCTGCTGGTTTTGATATAGTAGGCCACTCTCCTAGCTCAGCAAGAATCTTATCCAAATCATCTTCTTCTGGAGCCGTTCTTCCACTTTACTTCATTTTCTTTTTATTTTTTTGAAGTTTCTGCCACCCTTTTACCTTTCTCTCTAAAATTTTGAGTCAATGCCTTGGTAGTTTTTGTTGTCTCTCCATCTGGCATTTCTTTTTCTACCTCTTCATCTGATACATCAAAATTCCTGGTGTTCACTTCTTGATCGAGACCCTTGCTTTCCTTGCACTCGTCATCCAACTGAACTGAAGATTCTAACGAGTTCTTGTCATCCATCCCATTACCTTGTTCTCTTTCACCAACCAAACTGTCTTCCAATTTTTCACCTTCGTCAGCCACAACATCACATTCATCCTTAGTACAATTCCCCAAATCAATCGATACATCCCGACTTTCTGATAAACCAGCATCATCACTGCAAGCTTCTCTCTCTTTAGCCACATCCATGCTCTTATCCAACAACTCAGCCTCTACTACAACACTACCTTTCTGAACTTGGTCTAGATTCTCACTTTTAGCAGCGCCCCCAGAAGCTTCCCGGTCAGCCTGCAAGTCTAACAAATTGGTAGTTTGATCCAAATCTTTGGAGATGAGGAAAACGTTAGCCTCAGAGGCGTCAAGATCGTCAAAGGTTAGTTCGAAATCTTCATTTTCGTCGAATCCCAAATCCAAGGCCATGAAATAAACAGAAGGGTCACCAGGGGCAGCAGAATTGGCATCGGAGAAAAAAAAAAGAGTGTGAGGCGAAATTTGGAGAGAATCAAATTCAGAAGCGTAAGTAGTGGAATTAGAATTTTGATCACCTATACAGACATCATCTTGATATACAGCTGAAGTCACGTTTGTTGGCTGATCAAGAACCTTAGTGGTTAAGCAGTATTCCCAAATTGGATTTGAAGAATTTGTACTTTCATGTACAACATTTGCTTCTGATTCCTGGATTTTGACTCAGCAATTTGACTTAATATGGCTTGGCTTTCCACAACGATGACACACCACTTTCACCTGACAATCTCGTTTAAAATGGCCTGGTTTTACACACCTGTAACACGCTTTAAATGGCTTCTTTGACGACTCCTCACTTCTGAATTTATTCCCATTGCTTGATGAAGGCTTTGAATGAAAATTATGTCCCCTTTGATCTTTGACATACAACACATCTTCTGACTTTGGTGAAAACTCGTTGTTGTTAGTCATTTGCTTAATCAAGGCTTCTTGATAGGAAAGAAGATTCTCCCGTTCAATTAGGCTGATTTGCCCACCCTTGTATTGAGGAAAAAAAGGGCATAAACTCTTTCCGTAATCCACGAATAAGATAACGCCGTAATCGAGCATCACTCACTGGCTCCTCAGCATCTAATTCTGAAATTTCAGAACACAGATTTTTCACTTTCAAAAAATATTCTTCAACAGAAAAATTACCTTGAGTTACCATAGCTAGTTCATTCTCTAGAAATTGCATTCGAGCGGTATTTTTCTTAGTGAACAACTTTTGAAGTGTATCCCATACTTGCTTTGGTGACTTTAAATCACGAACATGATCAATATACTCCTTGCTAATCAAAGTTCGCAAGGTAAATAAGGTTTTTCCGCATTTGATCTTCCATTGTTGGCATAATTTTGCATTCTGTGGAGTATCAGCTGGAATTAGTGTGTCATCACCTTCAATTAAATCCCACAAATCTTGCCCTTGTAGATAAGCTTCCATGCATAACTTCTCATAACTATAGTTATTGCCAACCAGCTTTTCCATAGCTATACCCATAGAAGCAGTTCCACCATTCATCTCGTTGAGTAATAATATCAACCTGTACCAACTTGGCTCTGATACCAACTGTCACAATATCTCACGCTCAAAGGTGTGAATAAATATGAAATTATTATTACTCAAAGAGGGTAATACAGAGACAACTAAAATATGAACAGCTGTGGCTTGTGTTTTACTAAGCCGAGGGCTCCTATTTAAACAAAAATAAATCCTATAAATAGCTCCTACAAAAACTCTACTGAAATCAACTATTCCTCAAATAGCTTAACAACTTGACTAATTCCATCTAAAATAAGTTGCACTAATTTTGACAACCACTAGCAGATATTGTCCTCTTTGGGCTTTCCCTTTCGGGCTTCCCCTCAAGGCTTTAAAACGCGTCTTCTAGGGGAAGGTTTCCACACCCATATAAATGGTGGTTTGTTCTCAATTGTTGAGGACTATTGGGAGAGAGTCCCATATTGGTTAATTTAGTGGAAGATCATGGGTTTATAAGTGAGGAATACTGTCTCCATTGGGATGAGGTCATTTGGGGAAGCCCAAAGCAAACCCATGAGAGCTTATGCTCAAAGTGGACAATATCATATCATTGTGGAGAGTCGTGATTCCTAACATGGTATCAGAGCCATGCCCTAAACTTAACCAATGTCGATAAAATCCTTAAATGTCGAACAAAGTATTGTGGGCCTCGAAGGTGTAGTCAAAAGTGACTTAAGTGTCGATCAAAAGGTGTACTTTGTTCGAGGGCTCTAGAGAATGGAGTCGAGCCTCAACTAAGGGGAGGCTTGTAGTGTTTTGTTCGAGGGTTTGAGGGCTCTAGAGAAAGGAGTCGAGCCTCGATTAAGGGAAGACTTGTAGTGTACTTTGTTCGAGGGGAGGATTGTTGAGAACTATTGGGAGTGAGTCCCATATTGGTTAATTTAGTGGAAGATCATGGGTTTATAAGTGAAGAATACTGTCTCCATTGGGATGAGACCTTTTGGGGAAGCCCAAAGCAAAGTCATGAGAGCTTATGCTCAAAGTGGACAATATCATACCTTTGTGGGTTGTTGGTATTTTTTTTTTCTTTTTTAGTTTAGGGAAAATTATTATTTTAATTATTTAATAATAATAATTTTTTTTTATCTACCCCTAAAAAGAACTTTCGTCCTCGAAAGTCTCAAACTCTTGTACTAGCTCGGGGTATTTTTCTCTTATTTCGTCCTCACGCTCCCACGTGGCTTCCTCGCTGTGGTGATTCAACCACAGTACCTTAACGAACACAATATTCCTATTGCGTAAGGTTTTTACTTCTCTAGCTAAGATTTTTACTAGTTTTTCCTCATAGCTCATATCTTCATTGAGTTGGAGTGGTTCGTAGTCTATTTCGTGGATAGGGTCCGTAATGTACTTCCTCAGCATCGACAAATGAAATACATCGTGTACTCTTGAGTGGGCTGGAGGTATGGCTAACTTATATGCTACTGAACCAACTCGCTCTAGGATCTCGAATGGTCCAATGAATTGGCGTAGATGTCACCTTGAGGAATACTGGGTCTTCTATCTCAAACTCCAGGCTTCTACGCCTTACATTGGCGTAGCTTTTCTGTGTACCTTGAATGGTAAAGCATCCTCGCTCGAATTTTCTTGACAGCCTCATTGGTGATTCAAACCAGCTCGGGTCCTACTAACTCTCTCTCACCTACTTCGTCCCAACATATTGGGGACCTACACCATTTTCCGTACAGGGCCTCAAACGGTGCCAATTCCAATAGTTGCTTGGAAGCTGTTATTATACGAGAATTCCATCAAGTGGAGTTTGAAATCCCAACTTTCCTTAAAATCTAGTACTCAAGCGCATAACATGTCCTCTAGAATTTGGTTTAAACACTCCGTTTGTCCATCTGTTTGGGGGTGAAAGGCAGTACTAAAGTCGAGGCATGTACCCAGTACTTTTTGAAGTCCGCTCCAAAACGCTGACGTAAAGCATGAATCCCAATCCGACACTATAGACACTGGGACTCCATGTAGTCTTACTATTTCTTTGACATGAAGTTGTGCCCAATTGTCAACTGTATATGTAGCTTTCCTAGGTAGGAAGTGTGCCGATTTGGTCAACTTATCGACAACTACCCAGATCATTGTATATGCTTTGTGCGTTTTGGGTAATTCTACTATGACGTCCATCGCTATGTTTTCCCATTTCCACTATGGTATGCTTAGGGGCTGCAACAACCCCGCCACCTTTTGTCTAGGAGCTTTCACTTGTTGACAAACTAAGCACTTGCTCACAAACTCGACCATGTTCCTCTTCATGCTCTTCTATCAGAAATGTTGTTTAAAATCTTGGTACATTTTAGTACCTCCTGGGTGCATGACAAATGGCGAGTTGTGAGCTTCCGTTAGTATCTCTTTCCTTAACTCCTCTAGGACACATAGGCGTCCCTGATACAATAGTCCTTATCTGAGGACTTCGAGAACCTGTCTACTAGACTTTTGTCTAGCTAGCCTAGGACTTTTGTCTAGCTTGCTCAGGACTTTCTGTAGGCTTGGATCCTCTCGTTGGGAGGTAATAATTCTCTATCTAAGCGTAGGTTGCACTGTGACTCGGGCCAGCTGTGCTATGACTCTCTCGATCGCTATAGCTATGTTGGCTCGCTTCAGTTCTCTTTTACCCTTACTTCCCTTGTAATGAGGACCGACGAGTGGGCCGTCTTTCTACTCAAAGCGTCTGCGACCATGTTTGCTTTTCCAGGGTGGTACTGGATATCTACACCGTAGTCCTTCACCAATTCTAGCCACCTTCTTTGCCTCATATTTAACTCTTTCTGGGTGAAGAAATATTTTAAACTCTTGTGGTCGGTAAAACTTTGAATTTTCTCTCCATACTGATAGTGTAGCCAAATTTTCAGTGCGAACACTACAGCGGCCAACTCAAAGTCGTGGGTAGGGTAATTATATTCGTATTCTTTTAGCTGACAGGACGCGTAAGCAACAACTTTACCATGTTGCATTTGTTGGGTTTTATGTCCTAAAACTCATAGTTTGTAAACAAAAAACATATTCTATTTTCAATAAAGTTATTATTGTTAATTATTCAGTAAAGATTGTTATTGAATAAAGTGAACTTTACGATCATTAATCTAAATCCAATAAACTAAGAACACTTTGGCTATAGTATGATTACTTGAACTATATGTAGAGACATAAGAGTGGATCAAGTTCAAGTATATAGTCAAAATGATCTATAGTATAAGGATAAGACTGAGTACCTTATTCTGGGGACACTATGGATGCGGCCCACTTTTGTATATGATATAAATAATGTGATCACTAAATTGTACACGTGGAGACATGTGAGTGGGGGCGTCCTATGCAATGAGTATTGCATAAGATCGGACCATGAAGAAAACCACTCTCACTTTATAATGTCGTTTACTGTTGAGACTGATTTTCTTTTCATTCGATAACCTAGGTAACTCGGTTTTAATCCTGAGCTAACCATGAACTCCTGTTTATTCGGAATTATCCTTAGATTTGCACGGGTGAGAGTGGCTCTAGTTCGCCGACTCAATAAGCCTCCCATTTCAGGGGTAAGACCGGGTGAATGGCTGGGGACGTGGGGTGCAAGACGGAATTCACTCCTACCCACTTTTAGGGATAGAAGAGAGGTAGTTTCCTTAAGCACTGACTTCAGATCTTGAACAAGGGGCCCCACCCTCTCATTAGCCTGAGAGGGATTCGGTTTACTGGTTGGACCACAAACCAATTGTTCATTAGAGGATCAGTGAGACATAAGGAACAAGAAGTAACTTTAGGGGTAAAACGGTAAATTGACCCAGCTCTAGTTACGAATAACCTGTGAAGGATCAACTTACTAATCATGGTTATATCAAATGGACAGAAATATATCTATAGTGAGGGGAGTGCAACTACTAGGCTATAGTGGAGTGTCCTAGTAGTTAACGAATGTTGGTTAACAAGGTTAATGAGTTTAACCGGTTAATCTTGGATCGTTGGAGCCCATGATCTATAGGTCCATTAGATCCCTCTGCTAGCTCATATCGGACTAAACCATAGAACAGTGTGACGAGTGAGTTCGAAGTGTTCAAATTCAAATTAGGGAATATGCGCTACATATATACGATATATTTAACCGCATTTTTGTTTTATTTACAAATTAAACAAAAAGAGAGAATCTGAGATATTTAAAGAAGATTTAAATATCTTAATCAATTATGTGTCGGAATTGATTAGAATTGGCATTTGAATTAATATTAAATATTAATTAAATAGTTTAATTAATCATTTAATGTTACTTTAATTTGAAATTCATTATTCAAATTAATTGTTGAATTAAAATGAAGAAAGTCAAAATGTTGACTTCATTTAATGGAAAAATCCATGTTAGTGGAATTTTGAGGTGTCAAAATTTGGTTTAACCAAACTTGCATGCTTGCCAAATAAACCCCACAAGTTTGAGTGGAATTTTGAGTGTCAAAATTTGGTTAACTCAAACATTCATGCTTGCCACATAATCCCAAAAATTTGAGTGGAATTTTAAGTGTCAAAATTTGGTGATATCAAATTTGCATGAACATGCAAACATGACTCTTTAAATAGAGTGATCATGGTACATGGAAGGTCTTCTTCTTCTTCGTGAAAAACCTTGAGAAAAATCTCTCACAAACACTCTCTTCACATATACAAAATCCCTCCCAAGTTTAGTCACTCACCGGATTCCACAATCCCGTTCTAAGGCCGAAGGATAGTGGAGAAGACATTAGTGGTGGTTCGAAACCGGTTCGTGAGGAAAAAGGAGTTTGAACTACAAAAGGTTAGTATCTAAACTCATTAAGTTTTAATACTTATGAACATGCTAGTTATTTATTATAATTGATGGTCTAAAAGTGCCTAAGATCTAAATTGCTTCCGCATGTGTTATATTGACACCATCAGCATTAACACACATCCTAGTCCATTCTTGGATGCGACACTATAGATTACGTACTCTTCTGAGATCTCGGGACTGTGAGTACCGGGGTGGTTACCAATCTCTCTTCTAGGTCCTGGAAGCTTGCCTCAGAAACATCATTTCATATAAATGGTACCCCTTTTCTCGTTAACTGTGTCAAAGCAAGGCTATTCTAGCGAAGTCCTGCACGAACCTTCGATAGTATCCCCCTAGTCCCAAGAAACTCCGTACTAATGTTACCGTAGTTGGGCGTTCCTACTTTGTGACTACTTTGACCTTAGTAGGATTTACGGATACTTCGTCCTTTGTCACCACGTATCCTAGGAAAGAGACTTGTCGTAACCAAAATTCGCACTTTGAGAATTTGGCGTATAACTTGTTCTCTCTTAGGGTGGCTAGGACTTTTCAGAGGTGTTCCTGGTGTTCCAAGTCTATTTTCGAGTACACTAGGATGTCATCAATGAGCACGATCACAGAAGTGTCTAGACAGTCCTTGAACACTCGGTTCATTGACTCCATGAACATAGCTGGAGCATTGGTGAGGCCAAATGACATCACCACAAACTTGTAGCGATCATACCTTGTCCTAAATGCTATCTTTGGTACGTCTTTTTCTTTACTCTTTATTTAATGGTAACCTGACCGCAGATCTATCTTAGAAAATAACGTTGCCTCTTTGAGTTGATCGAATAAGTCTTCTATTCTAGGCAGAGGGTATTTGTTCTTTATGGTTCTCTTATTTAACTCTCTGTAATCGATGCACAAACGCATCGATCCATCTTTCTTCTGAACAAACAGAACTGGCGCAGCATAGGGGAATATGCTAGGTCGAATGAACCATTTATCCCGTAAGTCTTGTAATTGCGTCTTGAGTTCCTTCAACTCTGCTAGAGTCATGCGATAGGGTGCTTTAGAAGTAGGCCCAATTTCCGGCTCGAGTTCGATGACGAAGTCAACCGCTCGGGAAGGGGTATTCCAGGTAGGTCGTCCAGAAATACATCTGGGAACTCCTTTACTATTGGCATGTTTTAAAGGGTCTTTTCTTTTCCTCTTATGTCTACGACACCTACTAATATAGTCCAACCGCCTTGTTGGACTCATCTCTTTGCTTTCATCATCGAGACTACCTTTGGGGTAGTCCCGATACTTGTGGATTTAAATTTAAAGCAAGATCACATCGATGGTGAGTTGCGACAGTCTATACTAGTACGGTTTGCAGCTAGTCAATCCATGCCTAGTATTACGTCGAAGTCGGTCAGCTTTACTACCATTAATACTACGCTTAGCGTTTGGTTGGCTACTAATTCAAACCCTGTCTCTGATCCCTCTCGAGGTGGGCTCTCTTCAGCCTCACCTCGTCCTCTACCTCTAATATGAGGTCGTCCCATTCCTTGTCTTACTCTTTCGCGTGGTCTAGGCAGCATGGTTCTAGAATCCAAGCTAGCATCTCTTAAGTCTAAGGCTCATTACCTATGAAATTATGCTATACATTACATCTACTAAGTTCACATCATATTGCAAACAAAATCACTCAGCATGCAACACATCACATCATGCTCTTAAATAAATACGTGAAATATCACAACTATTTTAGTAACATTAACATAAAAATGCATGCGAGTTTAAAGACGTTTCTCTTTTCTTATTTGGTGCAAGGCGTACCTGACGGTGACGGGGCATCGACGTTGGGACCATGGAACGTGTCAAGCCTACATTGTAGGCTAGTCTACAGAATCTAAAACCTAGAGCTCTCATACCAACTGTAACGACCCTAAATTTCCACATATCTAGAGTCGCCACTAACTGTTAGGCTATGGAGCCTGATACTTATTTATAGCTTGGTCAACGGTTATATCCGGTAAAGCTATATTTAGTAAAGCTATATATAGTAAAGCTATATATGGTAAAGCTATATCCGGTAAAGCTATATATGGTAAATAGCTATATATAGTAGATGGCTAAATCTGGTAAAGCTATATATAGTAAACTATACCATATATATATCTGGTCCGGTAGAGCTTTGAAAATGTACTTTTCTATTCTCTGTACTCTCTCTTGTTGTACATACTGAAGTCATCAATACAAAATCCTTTTAGCCAGAGTTCTCCTTGCAACTTTCTCTATCCCATTCTTTGTGTTCATCTAGATCGAGCGTGTGCGTTGTTGTGCGATCCTAACAACTGGTATCAGAGCTAACGACTGATATCGATCCTAACAACTGGTATCAGAGCCAGGTTGAAGTCAGAGCCAGGTTGAAGTCAGAGCCAGGTTGAAGTCACAGCCAGGTTGAAGTCACAGCCAGGCGGAAGTCACAGCCAGGCAGAAGTCACAGCCAGGCGGTGTCAAAGCTAGGTAAAATTCACCACGATCTGTGAAGATGGAAAGTTCAAAGATTGGAATTGAGAAGTTCGATGGATCCGATTTCGGTTTCTGGAAAATGCAGATTGAAGATTATTTGTACCAGAAAGATCTTCACGAACCTCTGTTGGGGGTGAAGCCGGATACCATGACCACGGAACAGTGGAAGCTCAAGGATCGACAAGCCTTGGGGCTGATCCGGTTGACGCTATCAAGAAACGTGGCATTCAACATTATCAAGGAGAAGACAATGTCAGGTCTGTTGAAGACGCTGTCGAATATGTACGAAAAACCGTCGGCTATGAACAAGGTGTATTTGATGCGGAGATTGTTATGAGTTCTTGTGAGAACTTCGTTATGAGCAAACATAAACGAGTTAGCTTCATAAAGACTGTTAGAGAATTGAAGAAAAGTACCGAAAGAAGCATCGCTGAAGCTCTAGAGGAGGTTGCGTCGCCCGGAAGCGTCGCTAAAGCTCTAGAGGGGGTTGCGTCGTCCGGAAGCGTCGCTGAAGCTCCAGAGGGGGTTGCGTCGGCCGGAAGCGTCGCTGAAGCTTCAGAGGGGGTTGCGTCGCTGAAGCTCTAAAGGGGGTTGCGTCGCCCGGAAGCGTCGCTGAAGCTCCAGAGGGGGTTGCATCGTCCGAAAGCGTCGCTGAAGCTCCAGAGGGGGTTGTGTCGCTGAAGCTCCAAAGGGGGTTGCGTCGCCCGGAAGCGTCGGTGAAGCTCCAGAGGGGGTTGCATCGTCCGAAAGCGTCGCTGAAGCTCCAAAGAAGGTTGCGTCGGCAAGAAGCGTCGCTGAAACTCCAGAGGAGGTTGCGTCGGCTGGAAGCATCGCTGAAGCTCTGAAACTCCAGAGGGGGTTGCGTCGGCCGGAAGCGTCGCTGAAACTCCAGAGGGGGTTGCGTTGGCCGGAAGCGTCGCTGAAACTCCAGAGGAGGTTGTGTCAACTGGAAGCGTCGCTGAAGCTTCAGAGGGGGTTGCGTCGTCCAGAAGCGTCGCTGAAGCTCCAGAGGAGGTTGCGTCGGCTGGAAGCGTCGCTGAAACTCCAGAGGAGGTTGCATGGGCCGGAAGACTCTTGCTGAAACACCAGAGGTGAAGCAAGTGGGAGTTGATGTTGAGTTGCTAAAAAATTCACAGAGTAATGTTGTAGCGGATACTCAAGAAACTCCGGAGACTCTTGCTGAAACACCAGAGGTGAAGCAAGTGGGAGTTGATGTTGAGTTGCTCAAAGATTCACAGAGTGATGTTGTAGCGGATACTCAAGAAACTCTTGAGACTCTTGCTGAGAAACCAGAGGTGAAGCAAGTGGGAGTTGAGGTTGAGTTGCTCAAAGATTCACAGAGTGATGTTGTAGCGGATACTCAAGAAACTCCTGAGACTCTTGTTGAGAAACCAGAGGTGAAGCAAGTGGGAGTTGAGGTTGAGTTACTGAAAGATTCACATAGTGATGTTGTAGCAGATACTCAAGAAACTCCTGAGACTCATGCTGTTGGCGAGGAACCCGGTCTATCATTCAAAACACAGAAGGCGATACTATTTCACTCGGAGGTTAGTTGAAGATGGTGATGTGTTTTGAGAAGATAGAGGGTGCAAAGAATCCAGCAAACATGTTGACAAAATGTGTTGATGTTGGAATATTGAGGTTGTGCAAAACCTCAATTGGTATGGTTCAGTGAAGATGCTCATGGTCGTTTGAGAGTGAAATTCTTGGTTGACTAGATAAGTTTCTAAGTGGGAGAATTGTTAGGCTATGGAGCCTGATACTTATTTATAGCTTGGTCAACGGTTATATCCGGTAAAGCTATATTTAGTAAAGCTATATATAGTAAAGCTATATATGGTAAAGTTATATCCGGTAAAGCTATATATGGTAAATAGCTATATATAGTAGATGACTAAATCTGGTAAAGCTATATATAGTAAACTATACCATATATATATCTGGTCCGGTAGAGCTTTGAAAATGTACTTTTCTATTCTCTGTACTCTCCCTTGTTGTACATACCTGAAGTCATCAATACAAAATCATTTTAGCCAGAGTTCTCCTTGCAACTTTCTCTATCCCATTCTTTGTGTTCATCTAGATCGAGCGTGTGCGTTGTTGTGCGATCCTAACAACTGGTATCAGAGCTAACGACTGATATCGATCCTAACACTAACGTCTCATGCTTATCTACAATGCGGAAATATAACTCTTACATGAACATCATTTATAACGTAAACTTCGGAAAACGTTTAAAACAACTTCTTCTCTGGAAAACACAGTCATGGTCGTACGTGTTTAAATACAAAATACTAAAATTTAGAAGAAAATAAAAACAAATACAAAATAATTTAAAACAATTTAAATATGATTCTACCCTATGCATGTGCCACAGTCTCTGCTCGCGATGCCGCCGTCCTCCGTACAAGTGCGCCTTGCTTTGACCTGAAAAATGATGTGGCACACGGCCTGAGTATTTCAAAGAATACTTAGTAAGTGGCCCCATATAAGGTGTAATAGCCGAAAAATAAATAAAGAAATAAACAAATATAAAAAAAAAAAAACTTTATAAAAAAATAGTTAAAATAATAATAATAATAAATTAATTAATTAATTAAAATTAGAATTAAAAAAAAAAAAATCATTCCCCACCTCTCTCCACTAACCCTTTGTCCCTTCCCACAATTATCTCTCCTCGACCCATCCCACCTGCCAAAAAAAGAGAAAGAAACAGAAAAACAACAATGGTCAGATTTGAGAAGAAGTACAATGGCAGATTTAGAGATTTTTGTCAGTTATTACGGTGAAATCCTATCTCAGATTTCCTTTTCCTTTAGAGTTATGGTGATAAGAAATTAATTTAGGATCAAATTTCTTTCCTATCTTTAACCGTCTATAATAATCACATCCCATATACAATTATTAGATTTTTGTTAGCATTTTAATTATACAAAATAAGGTTATAAGTTATATTCAATAAAATTTTAGGTGGCAAATCTATAAACTAAAAGATGGTAGCCTGTACTTAAAATTCGTTACAAATATCTATACAAAGCATCTACATGGCCAAGCTCCTTTCAATTTTGTGTAACAGAAAACATTCAGAATTTTCATCCGAGGCAGTGAGCTTCTTTAAATTTTGTCCAACAGAAAAGATCAGAATTTTAAGATGGCAATGTAAATTAGAGTAATAATTTTATAGAGATAAAACTTGAAACTGATGTCATGAGCTCATATAGGTTGGGGGGATACCCTTATCCCATCACGAGGGTACGGACGCGTACATCCAAATGGCAGGACAACGATCGTTATGCCCTGCATAGCGCTGCCGTGACGGTTTTAGTTTTAACGGGTCCCGGTGGGCCCCAGAGCATTCCCACCGGGTAGGGACAGTGGCCCAGCGGTGTGCGAACTAGCTGGTGAGCCCATACTCGCACGTATGGGCTGCGTGTAGAGTATATGGTACACGTCCACGATTACCTGTTAGGATTACACCGTGGGGAAAACGAAACAAAATGAAACGAAACGAAATGAAAGATAGGTCCCATCATTTCATTGCATGTGATTGTTGCATTTAACCCCATTAGTGGGGTCACTTACTGAGTATTTCTTTAAATACTCAGGCCATGTGCTACTACATTTTTCAGGTAAGGCAAGGCATTCCTGTACGGCTGACGACGACATCGCAACTCGAGATCATGGCACATGCATAGAATAGTAGTATTTATTTTTCTTAGACTTAGGATAGAATAGGATGTTTTAAACTTAAACGCTTATTTATTTTAGTTCGGGTCTTTTGTTGTGTCGTTTTAAAGATGTTTTCGAAACACGTAAGTCCATGGCTGTGTTTTTAAGTTAAAGGTTATGTTTTATGGAATTTAAATAAAGTCTTCCGCATTCAATGTTTATGGTATGTATATAATAGCGATCTTAAATTAAGTAGAAAATTTTGGGTCGTTACATAGGGGGCCATGCAAATGTAAACACATGCAATCATGATTTAGGGACCTATCTCTAATCATCTTAAAGGTGGAAGTCTCGGACAAATTGGGTGTGTAGTACTTTCCTACACACGACTCACACGTGCGAGTGTGAATCCCCAGGGTGCTCACACACCCCCTGGACCCTCTGACCAAGCTAATCTGTAGGGACGTCCGGAGGTCAGCAGAACCCCATAGTGTCATGCGCCTCATGAACACCCTCATCTATGTGCATTCGCACCTGTGCGCATTTGCGCTCATCATACGGTGCGTGTCCGCACTCATCATCTCTAGAGGAAGTAACCCTATGCTTATGAACATATAATATGCATGAGGTCCCTCTAAATCCATCATAATGTCTCTTCTGACACAACCCTCTAGTCTCATCTCTTTGTTACTCTAGGTAACACATACTCGTGGATATTTATATTAATATCATTTTCACGCTCTTAGGGTTGTGTCCTATGTCGATCTAACGACATGATGCAATATGACACTCATCATCATATAGCATGCTCAATATGGAAAACATCATCATATTAAGGTAAACGTCACGCAATCATCAGACTCATCATATTGCCACAAAGTGCATCAAACATATCAAGTACGACATTCATCAAAATATATATATACTGCGCACATCATCAAGTATCGTAACCCATACATTATCATAACTCATATACCGCAGACATAGTTCATACATCATCATAACTCATACAATTTTTAGCCTATCCTATAGTAAGACCACTTACCTGATTAGCTTATACGGGTGTCACCAATTTATCCTTAATAAAAGTTTGATTTTTCCCTTTGTATCCAAGCCAACTTATATGAATCTATGGCATAATTTCATGTTCAATTTTCTAACTCTTACAATGGTTCATGTGCTAAAGTTCATGTGAGCATTAAAGACTTTGCATGGATAAAGTCTTGGAACGTTATAATATACATCTAAATATGTATACATATTATATTTATATATTATATTTATATTAAGATTTTATTTTCTATTTTTATGTATATATTTATATATTATATTTATATTAAGATTTTATTTTCTATTTTTATTTCGAGGCACTACTTTCTTGTCTTCTGATATTATTGCTGTACTCTGTTTTTTCTCTCAATTTTTGTTCAAGACATATTCTGACCAATTTTAATCGATTCTTACCTAATCATATTATTGGTCAATTACGATCGATTCTTACTCCCAACTCTTTTCTTTTATTTTTCTCTTTTTCTGTATTTTTTTTTTCTTTTAATTTTGTATTTTTGTCTTCTCTATTCTCTCTTTTACTTCTATCCTGTTCTCTCTATTATTTTTTTTTCAAGACTATTCTTGACGAATTTTAATCGATTCTTACTTAATCATATTATTGGCCAATTTTAATCGATTCTTACTTAATCATTGGCCAATTTTAATCGATTCTTACTCAATCATATTATTGATCAATTACAATCTATTCTTACTCCCAACTCTTATCTTTTTTTTTCTCTTTTTTTTTTCTTTTGATTTTGTATTTTGGCCTTCTCTATTTTCTCTTTTAGTTATCTCATGTTCTCTTTATTATTTTTTTTTTCCTTTTCTGTAGTTTTCTCTTTTAGTTCTTTCCAGCTCTCTTTATTTATTATTTTTTCTTTTTTCTCCATTTCTTCTTTTCTTTTTTTCCTTTTGATTTTGTCCCTTTATTTATTTTTTCTTTCTTTCTTTTTGATTTTGTCTGGCCTCCTATATATACATTTTTGTCTTTTCTTCTGATTTTGTTAACAATATTTTACTTCTCTTTAGTCTTCTCAATTTTCTTGTATTCTAATTAATTCTTCCTTCCAAAATCTTTCCTTTCTGTTTGTTTTTTTTTTCTTCCTTCAATTCTGTTATCATTTAAATTCACACATATCACAAAGAATTATCTTTCCTTTCTTATTTACTTGGTAATTTTTTTTTAAACCAAATCTTTTCTTTCCTCCTATTTATTCTTATTTTCCATTTTTCTCTTTGTTCTGTATTTTTTTTTATTCTCTTGACACATATTAGCCTCAGTTATACTTAATTTTCTCTAACCTGATAACCAAAATCATCATAACCAAAATTAGAATAGATAAATCTTATTCTAATAGTATAAATAAAGAAGAGATCGAAAAAAATGACGTACCTTATTAACAAAGCAAGATCTCTCTCCAATAATTAAATCTCCAGCTCTCCTGGTAAATCTGGTTGTTGGTATGTTCTTTTTTCTTTCTTTAGTTTCATTGTAGGAACCACAGATGCATCCTGTATTATGATTTGGGATTTTGACTGATGAGTTCGTTAAGGAGAGATAGTTGGGAGAGAAGGAGGGGTGAGTGTAGAGTAGTTTAGGGAAAATTATTATTTTAATTATTTAATTATTATTATTATTCTTTTTTTTTTGTTGGGTCATTACAATTATAATAGTTAAGGGTGGAAAAAATATAATTTTTCTTGTTTCATGTTGTTTTCATCCTTAAATTGTAGCTTGTACAAGTAAAAGTAGACCAAAGAAAATGGATGTTAATTCCATAACTGAATATTCTTCCGATGATCTGTTTCATGTTCTTCTCGTAGCTTCTAAAAGTGAAATACAGCTCCCACAACACTTTTCACCATACCAATCCCAAACACACGAGTCTTCTCCTATGTCATTTTGCTTCCAATAGCTAATCACAGCTTTTTGACCACTCTTAGTTTGTCCAGCAGTGGCCTTATAATTTTTGTGCTTTACAATCAGGACATTGTGTAGGTGGAGGGGGAGGGATAATTCCTTCACAATCCATGGCTTGTGGCCTCAGAAGGGAAGAAACTCGCTTACTAACTGCCGGTGCACCTTCTTTGTTTATAAACAGGTAAAACTCAAACATTCATTTATTTTAGTTCAGTTTATTAGATGTTCAAATTATAATTAGTTCATTATGTTTGGATTATAATATTTAACGGTGAAAAAAATAATAATTTTCTTGTTTCATGTTATTTTTATCTTCAAATTGTAACTTGTACAAGTAAACTAGTAGAACAAAGAAGAGAGATGTTAATTCCACAACTGAATATTTTTTAGATTGCAAGCATTTTCCATCTTTAGCATCTGTTTAATGTTATTTTCATCTTCAAATTGTAGCTATACAAGTGAAAAGCTTAGATCAAATATTTCACAATAAATAGAGGTGCATAGTAACGCCATGATAAAAAATAGCTCCCACAACACTTTTCACCGTACCAATCCCAAACACACGAGAATTTCCCTGTGTCATTTTACTTCTAATAGATAAATCACAACTTTTTTACCACTTTTAGTTTGTCCAGTAGTGGCCTTATAATTTTTGTGCTTACAATCAGGACAATGGGTAGGGGGAGGGATAAACTCCTTCACAATCCATGGCTTGTAGCCTCAGAAGGGAAGAAACTCGCTTACTAACTGCCGGGGCACCTCTTTTGTTTATAAATAGGTAAAACTCAAACATTCATTTATTTTAGTTAAGTTTAATAGATGTGAAAATTATAATTAGTTTATTATGTTTGGATTATAATAGTTAAGGGTGAAAAAAAAAAAATTTCTTGTTTCACGTTGTTTTCATCTTCAAATTGTAGCTTGTGCAAGTGAATCAGTAGAACAAAGAAGAGGGATGTTAATTCCAGAAGTGAATATTCTTCAGATTGAAAGCATTTCCATCTTTAAGAGGTTTGTTTCATGTTATTTTCATCTTCAAATTGGAGCTTGTACAAGTGAAACACTTATATCAAAGACTTCAATAAATAGAGGTATATAGTAACGCCATAATAAAAAACAGCTCCCAGAACACTTTTCACCATACCAATCCCAAACACACGAGTCTTCCCCTGTGTCATTTTGCTTCCAATAGCTAAATCACAGCTTTTTGACCACTTTTAGTTTATCTAGGAATGACCTTAAAAGTTTTGTGCTTTTCAACAACGACAATGTGTAGGAGGAGGGATAAATTCCTTCACAATCCTGTGGCCTCAGAAGGGAAGAAACTCGATAACTAACTGACGGGGCACCTCCTTTGTTTATAAACAGGTAGAACTCAAACATTCATTTATTTTAGTTCAGTTTATTAGATTTGCAAATTATTAAATGAAATTTCTTGTTTGAAAGAGAATGGTCATAATATTTTTAAAATTGATGTACCTGGTGAAAAGGATGTATTTAATTGTGATGAGAAAAATGCATTAATTGATAAAGTTAAGTCTATTGAGCATGATTGTTGTGAAAAAGATAAATTAGGAGTGACCATGGAGGAGAATTTGACAGTATTGCCTTTGAAAATTTTTGTGAAGATAATGGTTTTTATCAGGACTTCTCCTCTCCAAGGACTCCTCAACAAAACGGTGTGGTTGAAAGAAAAATAGTACTTTACAAGGATTTGCTAGATCAATGTTAAATGAGTATAATTTACCTAAATACTTTTCGGTGGAAGCCATTATAACGCTTGTTATATTTTAAATAGAGTTTTAATTAAACCTTCATTAGATAAAATTCCTTATGAACTCTAGCATAACAAAATTCCAAATGTTTGGTATTTCAAAGTTTTTGGTTGTAAATGTTTTATTTTGAACAACAAAGAAAAGCTTGGAAAATTTAATTAAAAAACGGATATTGGTATTTTTCTTGGTTATTCATCTACTAGTAAAGCTTATAGAGTTTTCAACAAGAGAACTTTAGTTATTTAGGAATCTATGCCTGTGGTATTTCATGAATCTAGCAATAATATTTTTAATGAGTCTAGTTGTAGTGATGATTTAGTTGTAGTGATGATTTAGAAAGAAATTTTGGAGATTTACTTGTTTGTGACAAAGGCAAGGAAATTGTTTCTAGTAAGGAAGAAGTGAGCTTAAAGGAAGAAGGTTCTTCATCAATGACAAAAGAATGGAGGTATGCCTTATCTCATCCCAAGGACTTGATTCTTGGTGATCTCGAACAAGGTGTGAAAACTCGTTCTTTTATTAATTTATTTAATAATCTTGCTCTTGTTTCTCAAATTGAACCAGTTTTAAGGATGCCGAAACAAGCTCCAAGAGCTTGGTATGATAGACTTAGTAATTTTCTTATCGGGAATGATTTTAAAATGGGTAAACTCGACACTACACTCTTTATTAAGTAAAGAAAACGATATGCTATTAGTGCAAATATATGTGGATGATATCATATTTGGTTCTATTAATCCTTCTTTATGTGAAGAATTTTCTAAATGTATGCCAAGTGAGTTTGAGATGAGTATGATGGGAGAACTTAGTTTCTTTCTTGGACTTCAAATCAAACCACTCAAGGATGGTATCTTTATCCATCAAGAGAAATACACTAAAGATTTGCTCAAAAGGTTTTGAACGAAGGTAAGATTGCAAAAACTCCCATGAGCACATCCACTAAGCTTGACAAGGATGAAAAAGGAAAAGGTGTGGATATTAAAGCTTATCGAGGTATGATTGGATCTTTACTTTACTTGACCGCTAGTAGACCCGATATTATGTTTAGTGTATGTCTTTGTGCTAGGTTTCAATCTTGTCCCAAGGAATCTCATTTACATGCCGTTAAAAGAATATTTAAATTTTTGCTTGGAACTATTGAATTAGGATTGTGGTATCCTAGAAATGTTAGAATTTAAATTGGTAAGATATTCTGATGCAAATTTTACCGGAAGCTTGATCGTAAAAGTACGAGTGGAACTTGTCAATTTCTTGGTAGTTCCTTAGTTTCTTGGTTTAGTAAAAAGGAAAATTTGGTTGCCTTATCTACTACCGAAGCGGAATATATTTCGGTTGCTAGTTGTTGTGCTCAAATTCTTTGGATGAAACAAACTCTCTGTGATTTTGGATTAAAATTTGATAGTGTGCCTATATTTTGTGATAATACAAACTGCTATTAATTTAACCAAAAATTCTATTCATCACTCTAGAACTAAAGATATTGACATTAGACATCGTTTTATTAAGGAGCAGGTGCAAAATGAAC
Organism: Cucurbita pepo subsp. pepo; assembly: GCF_057944985.1. Lineage (NCBI taxonomy): Eukaryota > Viridiplantae > Streptophyta > Magnoliopsida > Cucurbitales > Cucurbitaceae > Cucurbita > Cucurbita pepo. Next base: position 11,975,816 of record NC_141808.1, read on the forward strand.
ATATTATTCTTGATTTTGTAAACTCTAATAATCAACTAGGGGATATTTTTACCAAGTTAATGAATTTTTTTTTTTGCAAAAATAGGCTTGAGCTTGGTGATATATCTTGAATTTTATAATTTTGTTTATAATTTTTTAAGGCATGTTTTTAGGGGAGCCACTTTGTCATTCTTGCTGTATTATTTTTCAATTGTTATTTTTGATGATTACAAAGGGAGAGAAAAATATATATATACTCTAAGTTTGTTGTTTTATAATTTATGAATCATTTACTTGATGTGAAGTTTCGTAATTTCTTGAGGCATTAATATAGGTGGAGAATATGCTATTGAGTGAAATTTATGATAATATATTAGCATGTTTGATATTATTGCATGGACGGTGTATTACTTTGGTTTTTATGATTTTTTCTTGAAATAGTTTGTCATCATAAAAAAGGGGAAGATTATTGGCTTTTTTGCCGTGGATCCCATTTTAATTAATTTCAATCAATTAATTGATTGATGTTTTGATGATATCAAACCTACTTTTAATTATTAACTATTTTCAGTATTTTGAACTGTCCATGGTATAAGGTCGGGAATAACGATTTCAACGACTTTTCAATTACTCAAATTAGAGCTAAAACGAAGAAATTATAGTCGAGACAACATACCCGACGTGATGATGTTGCTGCAAAATCAAAATGATGGACAAATCAAAAAATGTCAAAGTATGACATTTATAATTTTGGAAGAGTACAAATGGTTGAGTTTTTCTTATTATTATATTTCTAAATAAAATGATTTTTACCTAATATAAATTTGAATCTAACCGTTACTCACATGGATTTTTATTATTACTATATTATATTATTATATTATTATATTTTAAAATTTTGGTGGTTACTCACATAACTTTTTATTATTATTATATTATTATATTTATAATAAATTTGGAATGGATCATTCTACGGTTACTCACATTAATTTTTATTATTATTATATTTAAAAAAATTAAATAAATAATTTTGGAAAACTTTCTTATTTATTTACTTTTAATCTCCACCTTCCATTATTCGTAACACAATCCAATGGTCAATATTAATTCCTACATTTTGTCACTTCTTTGTAACAGCCAAATAAATAAATAAAAATTATAAGAAAGAACAAAAAAAAATTATTATTATGTAAAAAAAAAATAATAATAATAATAAATTAATAAATAAGTAAATAAAAATAATTATTCCCTCATCTCTTCTAGTCACTTTCCCCAATCTCTCCTCAACACACCTGATAGTTCCTGCACAAATGAAACAGAAATGAAAAATGTCAGATTTGAGAAAACAGAAATACCTGTGTCAAATTTATAGGAGATGGTTGTAGAGCTGATCAAGATTTACATGGGAGAGAGATTTAAGATTTCTCTGTAAGTTACATCTCAGATTCCTGCACAAATGAAACAGAAATGAAAAAATGTCAGATTTGAGAAAACAGAAATACCTGTGTCAAATTTAGAGGAGATGGTTGATTTATAGGAGATGGTTGATTTATAGGAGATGGTTGTAGAGCTGATCAAGATTTACATGGGAGAGATTTAAGATTTCTCTGTAAGTTATATCTCAGATTTTTTTTTTTATCCAATTATTTAGTTTTATTTAGCAATTTACGTTGTTAGAAAGATCGTGATCAATAGCAGAAAGAATCGATTAAATTGGCCAAAATAATTGCTAACCTAATTGAAAAGGTAGCAAACAAAACTAAAGAAGAAGGGTTAAACAGATTTAACGTATCAGAATTTCTTCTCTCGTAAAAAAACAAACACAAAAAAAGGTTCAGATTTAGTTTTGACAGAGATATTTTGGTAGAAAAAGATTTTGCATTTGAAAAGGTCAATCGTTTTCTTTTATTTTATTTAATGATATTAAAAAGATTTTGCATTGAATAGTTTTCCTTTTATATTATTTGATGATATTAAAAGTAGTTTTCCTTTTATTTTATTTAATGATATTAAAAAGACTTTGCATTTTAGTAGTTTTCCTTTTATATTATTTAATGATATTAAAAGTCATCCTCAAACACAGTGGATAATTAAAAGAAGGGAAATACAGTAAGAGATAGGAAGGGAAGATTGTGAATATAATTGAAATTATCTGGAAAATGTTAAAGAGTATTAAACACGGTAAGAGAAAATAGAATATGTGTAAAATTTTAATGGGTATTAAATGGTTTATATGAAAATAATATTATAACAAATGTATATAAATATTTCAAGACCTAACTCAAGCAAAGACTCTAACGTTCGCATGAAGTATAACACATGGATCAATATAAATCAGAGAAACAATTTTGTAGAAATTCAAACTTGGAACTGATGTCATGGGCTCACATAGGTTGACGTGGAGTTCAATGGGCTTTCATTAAGGATAACGACGAAATCAAACTTTCATTAAGGATATATTCGTGACAACGACTTAAGCTAACCAGGTAAGTGATCTTACTATCGGCATGGTTATTTTTTGATGTTGACACGTGCCCTGTGGTTCTACACGTGTCATATATATTGATATGTGTGAATTGTCTGTGGATCGATATGCTTCCTATATGTTATGTTATGTTATATAATATGTGGATTGTATGATAATAATTATGGTACGATGTGCCCTAGGAGATGTTTGAGATAGGATACGAGAAGGATGCACAAAACAAAATGTAACGATAGGAGTAAGATACGTTCACGAAACGTTAAGGTTAGGTTACATACCGAAGTGCTATGGATAGGAGAGATTGATGAAAGAATACGGTTAGGTTATGGGTAGAAAGGGATAGGTTTGTGATAGATTGATAGAACGATGGCGTTAGGATACGTTCTGGTGATGATATGACTAAGGTACGTCACGTAATGATATGTCTGTGATAGGTATAAGAACGTTAAGGCTATGGTAAGTTAGAGAACGATATGACTATGAAGTGTTTACGTTATGATTTGGTTATGATATGATACATTGTATGCTAGATTATTGTGCTTAAGTACGAAATCATGTGAACGTGAATGTATGTTATTTATGCTGCTTAGTTGATGTGATATGAATGCATGTGACGATGTGTGGCCCTTGTACGATTATGGCTTGTTGTATGGGTATTGAAATGTAACTGAATGAATTGTATGACATGAAATACGGTAAATTGCATGATACATAACCCCGCTAGAAATATGTATGATATGTAACGAAATGAGAATGAGAATGACATGTAAGCATGAAAACGTGACACGGGGTTATGTTCATTAAATGATGACTGTAGGACTAGTGGAACCTCATGCATATTGTGTGATCATGCATTTGGGGGAATACCCCTATCCCATCACGAGGGTATGGACGCGTACATCCAAATGGCAGGACAACGATCGTTATGCCTTGCATAGCGCTGCTGTGACAGTTTTAGTTTTAACGGGTCCTGGTGGGCCCCTAGAGCATGCCCACCGGCTAGGGACAGTGGCCCAGCGGTGTGCGAACTAGCTGGTGAGCCCATACTCGCACGTATGGGCTGCGTGTAGAGTATATGGTACACGTCCACGATTACCTGTTAGGATTACACCATAGGGAAAACGAAACGAAATGAAACGAAACGAAACGAAATGAAATGAAACGAAACGAAATGAAAGATAGGTCCCATCATTTCATTGCATGTGATTGTTGCATTTAACCCCAATAGTGGGGTCACTTACTGAGTATTTCTTTAAATACTCAGGCCATGTGCTACTACATTTTTCAGGTTAAGGCAAGGCATTCCTGTACGGCTGACGACGGCATCACAACTCGAGATCATGACACATGCATAGGATAGTGGTATTTATTTTCTTAGACTTAGGATAGAATAGGATGTTTTAAACTTAAACGCTTATTTATTTTATTTCGGGTCTTTTGTTGTGTCGTTTTAAAGATGTTTTCGAAACACGTAAGTCCATGGCTGTGTTTTTATGTTAAAGATTATGTTTTATGGAATTTAAATGAAGTCTTCCGCATTCAATGTTTATGGTATGTATACAGTAGCGACCTTAAATTAAGTAGAAAATTTCGGGTCGTTACAGTTGGTATCAGAGCTCCAAGTTATAGATCTTGTAGACTAGCCTACGATGTAGGCTTGGCATGTTCCATGGTCCCACCGTTGATGCCCCGTCTCCATCAGGTATGAAATGTCGTTGATTGTGTATGTTGTTATTGCTTGATCATTATAAAATATAACTCATAATTGGACTTTTACACCATTGATTGTATTATAATTTACTGCATTATTGTTGCCTTAATTCTACATTGATATTAAATGTAGAATATGTTATGTTTTACCTTGCATGGAATATGAATGTAAATTATTGTATTGATGATGTTTTGACTCACTGAGGTTGTTATTGTGAATGAGTAGCTATAGTTTTAGTAAGCTACTAAATGTTAGTATATGCGTGAAAATGATTTTGCTAAGCAAGATCATATGTTTTAGTTAGACGTCTTGAACATAGATAAACTACACAGTCTTATGACCATAGAGATGGGGAGGACTGTAACAATGTATACAGAAGAGTAAGTAGTTTTAGATGAAATAAAATGACTTAAGAAGCTTGATAGATGTCAATATCCTATAATATACTATAGATATTAAAAGTGGTAGTGTCTGAAAGAGAATTTTATAACTTTGAAGTATGTAAAGATGAAATTAAAGTATCAGTAAGAAAAAAAAATTGAGTTAAGACCATAAAAGTTTAAAACATGTATACTTAAATTGATTGGTGAATGACATAAGTGCCATTAATGGAAGATGAGCTTTGGAAGTACTGAGATGTAGAAAACTTTCCTGCCTTAATACGAGCTGAAAATTAAAAATTAAAAAATAAATAATAATAATAATAATAATACAACCAATTAGGGAAGTTGTGAGGTGATTTAAAAGTATCGAACCATAGTTTGGACGAGACATTACGATCATGGTCAAAATTTTAGAGGTATATGGAGAGGGACTACGATATGAGATATGAGATTGTCAAAATACCTTAAATTTAAGAAACCATGATTTAAGATGAACTTGGGTGGGGGACACACAAGGATTAGAGTGGGACATTGTCTCTAAATCAACTAGAAGTTTTATGGTAATCCTCCCGAAGGTATACGAATGCACTCAGGAAGCTCAACATAAACAAATTGTTGTAGAAAATTACCAATCAATTTTTCCTAGCAATGTCAACGTGGTTAAAAGGTATTACTATAGTTAAAGTTTCAAAACTGTCATTTTAAGTTTGATTTTCAAGTATCCCAAGTTTTATGGCATGTGAGGATATCCACCATGCTTATATAATACCAATTTTTATAAGAGAATTTTGTTAAGCCCATTCTTCATAGTAAAGGCATTGAAAGGGTTGTGATGTCTTTCCGTTATGGTTATAGGAGCATTAGTTTTGGGCTGTACTAGATAAGGTATGCCAAGAGAAAAGCCTATTTGACAATGTTTCCAATGAAAGTTACCAAATCCTCAAACTCTAGCTTGACCACAAACCAAATACAGGAAGTCGTTCATAGATCTATGTGATTTACCAGTGCATTCAATTTGCATTGGGTTAGGGTGGAGTTTTTAACCAGTTTCATGTCATGATTTTCACTCCAAAAAAAAATATATACTAGAATTGGGGTAGGTAGCCGAAACAGACGAAATATTAAAAATTTCTTGATTTTGTATGGCAAAATAGGCAAATTTGTATATGGAATTCATCTACAAAGATAAGACCTTAATGACGAACCAAAGCAAGTGGACACTTACAAACAATACAAATACAAACAATAATGTGGAAAGAAAAACAACTCTTTTTCTTTTTAATTATGAAAAATACAAAGAACGAACAATGTTAATTGGAAACATTCCTCTAATGAATTCCCTGAGAACTTCTATAGTAAACAGACTATACAGAGTTGTGATCAGACAAATATTGCGAAGCCCCAGTATCTATTACCTGTCAGAATTGGACTATAACGAAATTTTGATCTATACCGGCACCATAATATTTGATTGGGGAGGAAGATTAGAATTAGAGATTGATCGAGAAACAAAGGTATGAGTGCGTGTGAGTAGGAAACATAAAAATATCTATACTAGTTCCATCATCAGCTATGGGTTCGAATCTTAAGAGAAATTCTCGAGAAGGTTTCTACCCTGAAATTTTTGGTTGTCTTTCTTTAATGATAAGGAGAGGAAAAATTTAGATAAAAAGAAAGTGACATTTTGGAGTTTTACCAACAATTTTCTTGTGTAGGCCGAGATCCCGTATTTTAAAATGAGATTTTGAGGATGTATGGACAAACAGGTCAATTAGTGAACCTTTAGCTAAGTGTAGAAAATTGGATTTAAAGAACAATTTAAAGCAGAAACTAGTAAAACTATTGATCTAGTAGATGGAATCATAGTAAAAAAAAAGTGAGGAACTATGTAAGTTTTCCAACCTTATTGTATACATGAACATTTATTTCAATGAAGTGCCAGAGCCACAAAACTTAGATGAATTATGTTGTCCATGAAATTTTAGAAGAAGACCCAATATGACATGATAAGGCTATGTACGAAATTTGGTGACCATTAGGTTATGATAACGGGCTAAACCAAGTGTAGGTGTAAAATGACTAAAATGCCCCTATAATTACGTACCACTAGTTTATGACCAAAGTGACCTCTAAATGACATGAAATTTGATGAGGAGCCTTATATCATGGTGTAAAGGGATTACACAAAGTTACAAGACCATTGGAATATGCTGAAGACTTAAACCAAGATTTGGGGGTAAATGACCAAAATACCCTTTTGGAGTATGAATTAAGATTTAAAATACCTAACTATTTGACAAGACACCTTATAAGGATTCAAAGATTTTTTTGAATACAAAGAGAAAGGCTTATGAAAGTTTTATGCATGCAAATAAATGTTATGACTCATACGAATTAAGGTATACTTGTTAAGAATTTTTGCTTAGTGGTACTTGAAAACTTAACAAAGAACTCTTAGAATAAGGACCCGAGTTATTCCAAGATTAAAACACTTTCGAGGACGAAAGTTTTTTTAGAGGGATATAATGTAACAGCCAAAAAGATAAATAAATAAATAAATAAAAATTATTATAAAGAACAAAAAAAAATATTATTATGTAAAAAAATAATAATAATAATAATAAATTAATAAATTATTTTGTTCTAATAATTATCCTTTTTACTTATTTGTAAAAAGTTTCCATTATTAGAAAAATTAATGACGTTTAAACACTTTTATTGGTAAAACGGTATTCACCCCTCTACGGTTGCCATACCAATCTAAGGGTGTTTTCAACTTTTATTGGGAGTTCTTTGATTTGTTGAGTTTTAATGTTGTACAAGATTACTTGTCCTTTGTTGGCCTCCATTAAAAGTTCATGGGAGCTCACAACCAACCATGACTTGTCAACTCCAGAAATAAGACCAATTGTAAGCAATTTTGACCATGAACCCCGAGATTCATCTTTTTCCATCTCTCAAATATCGAAAGTTTTTTCAATTCCTTCTTATAGATAATGAAACACAACCATGGATCCATTTAAAATTCTCAAACTCCTTTGCTTCTCCCACCTTTCCTCCTCCTCATCCATATTAATGAAAGCTTCCGTTCCTCGAGAGTTGCTCTAAAGGTTGTCGGGAGTTGATTCTTATTATAACGTTCATCTTATTTACGTTAATAACTCATATTTTATCATAAATTAACTTAAACTTAGTGATAGGGTGTATACTGAGCTTATTTGCCTTAAATAAGATAAAAAAAATGGGTTGAGGAGGGTCGAAAATGTAGGAAACCATATATTAAATATGTATATGGAGCCGAATTATGTGTTTTTTAGCCAAGAGGCCGCGCCACGTCAAGCCGAAGGAGTCGGCGTCCGCATGAGTGAAACCGTGTCGTTGCGGGCGAAGAGACGCGTGTCGGGTGGCGTTTCGGGTGGAGGCGTAGACTTCAAGTCTTGTCCTCGAGTGCGCAGGTCGTGAGGCTGGGCCACGAGGGAGCGCATGTTGGGCCGAAAAGGCATCAATTGCATGCGTGACACATGTCGCATTCACATGTCGTTTTGGGCCGTCAAATTTAATGGATCGAAGGGGTATGGACCGTCTGCATGTGTGACACATTGGGCCGTCGGATTTTATGTTTGGATAAAAATCATTGATTGTACTCCATCTACTGCCGTCCGGATAGAGTTTGATTGATGAAAAGTATTAACTCTTTCTTTTTTTTTTACTTGAGAAATATTTTTAGTATTATATTATGATTCTCATTTTATTTCAAACCAATATCAATCAAATTGACCCTTGCTCTAAATTAGAGACGTAACAACATTATTTCACCTGATTTCCAAGCTTTCCAACTTTGCTTTCTGAATATTTGGTTTTTGAATAACAAGTTCAAGTTAAAGATATGTTCCCTATGTCAAGACATCTATCTTCTATTACTATATTAGACGTTTGAATTTTCTACCAAATATTTTAGGCTCAAAATAATATTTTCTTTTTATTTCTTTAAAGTAAAACAAAATACAGATTCATAAACAAAACTTTCAATCGAACGATCATCTCGTATTAGTTTAGTTTCTTTATCTTTGATGTCTAAGTAATTCCTCTTTTGTAACCTCAACCTTATCTCATATCTTGTATATGGTGGAATAAATTATATTAACTATGATATATTTATAAATCTTATACAATTATAATAATTTATTAATAAAACAATAAAAATAAAATAAAAACTGATTTATGTATAAATTAATTATTACACTGTAATACTTAATTAATGGTTATTAATTACATTTTTTTTATTTGAATCAATTAATTATAATTTTGATTATGATATATTAATTAATGAGCTAAAAAAAATTAGTCCAATAATCCACCGTAATTAATTATAATTCTTGAAAATAATTTTTTTAATAAGGTATCTAATCCTAATTAACCATGGTACTTAACATATTATTAACTAATTAATTAATAATTTTAATTAAAGAAGTAATTTATTTATTTAATAACTATTTTATCAAATTAAATGAAATATATATATTTAAAACAAATTATTGTTGATTTATTATTATCAATTAATTAAATAAGTTTATTAAAAATAAATTTAGAGATGGAAAAAAAAAGAGGACGGATATGGATTTACATTATGGATGAACGGTAAAAAAAAAATTAAAACCGCGAAAAATACTATAATCTTATCTAATAGATTAAATTAGGTTGATTGAATTTTTTGAACGTCTAAAAATAAAGGTAAAATTATGATTTTTTTTCTCAATTAAATGTATTTGATATATTAACCAACCAGAAAAAATACTCCTAATCTAATAATTAATCATAAAATTTAACCAAGATGATTGATAATTATTTAAATAGTTGAGATATGAAGAACAGAGTTTCAATATCAAAGAGGAGGGGTGGAAGAAGCGTAGTAGTTTCGAGATTTTGAATGAATCCATTGTTGCCTTTCATTATACATTGGAAATGAGTGAAAAAAACGTTCAATGTTTGGGAGATGAAAAAGGAGGCTGAAAATGGTGTTGTATCGTGGTCAAACCTTTTGAAATTGGTCTTATTTTTGGAATTGAGAAGCCGTTGTTCTTTTTGAGCTCAGATGAATTTTTAATGGAGGACGACTAAGGACGGGTTTAGCAAACTGAAATATGTGGGACTGGATCTGGGTCGGGCAAACCACCCAGATTATCTGTCTCTCTGTTTTCTTGTTTTCTCTCCCTCACCTTTTCTGTGGTTGTCGGATTTTGTCGTCCTTGTTGGTATAGGTCGAAACTCTGGTTGTTTTCTTCAGCAAAGTCATAGATCGTCCTCTCGTGAACCTTGGATCTAGAGCTCCAGTTCTTCCAGCGAACCTGGGTCTTTTATTTTTGCTCATCTCTTTAAGTTAAGACTAAATGTTTGTTTGTGATAATTTATTTGTACAAAAGACACGAGGAACCAGGAGGTTCCACTAGGAAGGATTCAAGAGTAGCAAGTGTTAGTGGCTCTAACAACGAAGAGACAAGGCCTTGACATAGTTGATCTTCTTGCTCTCTCTCGTAAGACTTATTTCCATAAACTATTAGTAGTCGCTTAAAAAAATTATCAACGGTCAAATGATAAAATTTTAAAATAAGTATAAAAAAATTAATCCGTTATGAATAACTAGTGTAACGACCCTAAATTTCCACATACTCAGAGTCGCTACTAACGTCTCATGCTCATCTATAATGCAGAAATATAACTCTTACATGAACATAGTTGATAACGTAAACTTCAAAAAATACGTTTAAAACAACTTCTTCTCTGGAAAACACAGCCATGGTCTTACGTGTTTAAATACAAAATACTAAATTTTAGAGAAAATAAAAACAAATAGAAGGTGATTTAAAACAATGGAATGCAAAACACCCTATTCTAACTTAAAACTAAGAATTTAAATATGAATATATCCTATGCACGTGCCACAGTCTCTGCTCGCGATGCCGCCGTCCTCCGTACAAGTGCGCCTTGCCTTTACCTGAAAAATGATGTGGCACACGGCCTGAGTATTTCAAAGAATACTCAGTAAGTGGCCCCACTATAGGGGCCATGCAAATGCAAACACATGCAATCATGATTTAGGGACCTATCTCTAATCATCTTAGGGGTGGCCTCCAGTCTCGGACAAATTGGATGTGTAGTACTTCCCTACACACGACTCACACGTGCGAGTGTGAATCCCCAGGGCGCTCGCACACCCCCTAGACCCTCTGGTCAAGCTAATCTGTAGCGACGTCTGGAGGTCAGCGGAACCCCATAGTGTCATGCACCTCATGAACACCCTCATCTGTGTGCTTTCGCACCTGTGCGCATTCGCGTTCATCGTACGGTGCGCGTCCGCACTCATCATCTCTAGGGGAAGTAGCCCTATGCTTATAAACATACAATATGCATGAGGTCCCTCTAAATCCATCATAATGTCTCTTCTGACACAACCCTCTAGTCTCATCTCTTTGTTACTCTAGGTAACACATACTCGTGGATATTTATATTAATATCATTTTCACGCTCTTAGGGTTGTGTCCTATGTCGATCTAACGACATGATGCAATATGGCACTCATCATCATATAGCATGCTCAATATGGAAAACATCATTATATTAAGGTAAACGTCACGCAATCATCATACTCATCATATTGCCACAAAGTGCATCAAACATATCAAGTACGACATTCATCAAAATATATATATATACTAAGTACATCATCAGGTATCATAACCCACACATCATCATAACTCATATACTGCATCGTACGACATAGTTTATACAACATCGTAACTCATACAATTTTTTAGCCTATCATATAGTAAGGCCACTTACCTGGTTAGCTTATACGGGTGTGACCAATTTATCCTTAATGAAAGTTCGATTTTTCCCTTTGTATCCAAGCCAACCTATAAGAATCCATAACATCAATTTCATGTTTAATTCTCTAACTCCTACAAGGATTCATGTGCTAAACTTCATGTGAGCATTAAAGACTTTATGAGTATTGAATATATATATATATATATCTTGGTATCTTTTTTTTTTACTCTATGTATTTACTCTGTAAAATTATTTCTGTTCACCAAATCTTCCATTTTCCTCCCCCACTGTCTCTCTCTTTTCTTTCATGTATTTAATTAGTTAAATATATATAATTTCCTTTCCTTTACCTCTCTCTTTTCTTCTTTTCTGTACTTAATTAAATATATGTATATATATTTTTCTTTACCTCTCCCTGTTTAATTCATTTCAAACCTCTTGATTAATTCTTGTTCAATTCTTTTCTTCCCTATTTAATTCTAACAGTTTAGTAAATGAAGGGTGTTGGATTTCGATAATCGGCCAGGGAAATCACCGAGAGGATATTGTCGATAGGAGGTTGTTGGAAGAAAGATAAAATGCCTAAAATAAGAGAGAGAAGGACTGAAAGTTTGACTGCTCTTCAAAATCCGGTTCTGAAATCTTGTAAACAGATTTCCTATTTAAATACAACCTATCCTAAAAATGGGTGGATAGTGGCCAACTGAATCTGTGCCACTTACTAGAAAATTGACGTCTAAGAATTAGCTAATCCATTCGACGTGTTTGTCAAATGGTCAAAGGTAAATTAAATGTAAACGTGTGAATCTAAATAAGGAAAAAACAAAGGTTTTATCTAACAATCTCCTCCTAAAACCTGTGTTATATCTGACTTATTTCGTTTCGTTTGAACTCCGTTTTGAGCCCTATGGCTCGGTGTCCCTGGCGGCATGTCCTCCAGACTCCACGTCTTGTTCGGCCGCCTCTTCTTCGAGTTGGCGCGCCGCCAGTCCAGGTGGTTCACCTCTCCCTAATAGGTCTTCCATCTTCCGGTACCTGGCCGAGAGGTTGACCGGTTGCTCGGTGTCCCTGGCGGCATGTCCTCCAGACTCCACGTCTTGTTCGGCCGCCTCTTCTTCGAGTTGGCGCGCCGCCAGTCCAGGTGGTTCACCTCTTCCTAATAGGTCTTCCATCTTCCGGTACCTGGCCGAGAAGTTGACTGGTTGCTCTATCTCTAGCTTTAGGATGTAAAGGCAGTTTGTCGTGCACCGAACTTGCGTGAGCAACCGTCGTCGATCATCGCGGATCCTAAGTAGCCCGCGTTTGATGGAAATGTGGCAGCCGGCCTTATCGAGTTGACCCAGGCTCACAATATTAGCCTTAAGTCTCGGGATGAAGTAGACGCCGGTCAGCTTGTGATGATTGCCTCCCTTGCCGACGAATAGGATGGTGTCGTGCCCTTCGATTTCGACGATGGAGCCATCGCCGAATTTCACCGTCCCGCGAATCCCCGAGTCAAGCTCGGAGAACGCAGACTTGGCCCCGGTCATATGGTTTGTTGCCCCCGTGTCGAGGACCCATCGCCGGTGCTCTTGCTGCTCGCCTCTTTCACCGATTTGAGCGAGCACTCGCTCCTCCTTTAGTCGAATTGGCTCCCCAGGTGCATTTGTTATGCACAGTTAGAGTTCTTCCTCGGGTTCGACGTTCACCGGAGCAGTTATGCCGTCGTCGATTACCTCTGTGGATTTGGGGAGCTCTTCCTCGGGTTCGACGTTCACCGGAGCAGTTATGCCGTCGTCGATTACCTCTGTGGATTTGGGGAGCTCTTCCTCGGGTTCGACGTTCACCGGAGCAGTTATGCCGTCGTCGATTACCTCTGTGGATTTGGGGAGCTCTTCCTCGGGTTCGACGTTCACCGGAGCAGTTATGCCGTCGTCGATTACCTCTGTGGATTTGGGGAGCTCTTCCTCGGGTTCGACGTTCACCGGAGCAGTTATGCCGTCGTCGATTACCTCTGTGGATTTGGGGAGCTCTTCCTCGGGTTCGACGTTCACCGGAGCAGTTATGCCGTCGTCGATTACCTCTGTGGATTTGGGGAGCTCTTCCTCGGGTTTGAGGTCAGGTAGGACTGATGCAGTCACCATGAAAAGGGTCGGCTCATCCTCCTCGGATTGAGCCACATGGGCCTTTTCGGCCGTCTCCTTGTTCCTGAGCTTGCTCCAGCAATTCTTGCTCAGGTGACCTCTCTTCCCACAGTACGAGCACTGGATTGGCCCGTCATCAGTCGACTCCTCCTTCTTTTGATCCGCCTCTTTCCTGTGCATGCGCCATCGAGATTTCCACGGCTTCTTACCGCCTTTGCGGCTGGAGGGCCCATTGCTCTCGCCGGTGTCGTCACGGAGCTTTAGGCGTGCAAGCCATTCCTCCTCAGTGAGGAGTAGACGACCCTCCTTGTCGACAGCTGAAATGGTATTTTTCTTCCGCTGCTCGACGTTACGCAGTCTTCCGGTCACCTCTTCCACCGTTAGGTCATTCACGTCAAGCAATGTCTCGATTGAAATTGCAACTTGCTCGAGGTGATCGGGGACGACCTGCAGCATCTTCTTCACGATTTCTGTCTCGTTGATGCTGCCACCGAGTGTGGTGATGCTGTTGGCGAGCCCCGTGATTCGCATTGAAAAATCATCGACGGATTCGCCGTCCTTAAAGCGGATCTCCGAGAGCTCCTTCCGCAGCTGCTCAATGTTGGATTCCCGCACTCGCTGTACACCGAGTGTGGTGATGCTGTTGGCGAGCCCCGTGATTCGCATTGAAAAATCATCGACGGATTCGCCGTCCTTAAAGCGGATCTCCGAGAGCTCCTTCCGCAGCTGCTCCAATGTTGGATTCCCGCACTCGCTGTACACCGACCCGACGGGATTTAATTCATTCCCAGGCCGATTGCGCGGTGCGCTTGGTGGAGAGAGATGCCAGCATCTCTGGGGGCACAGATCGTAATATGGCGGCGAACGCCAGCCGATCCTCCCGGTACTCGATTGTTTCTCCTTCCTCTGGCTGGACAGCGTGCCATAACCCATGCGCCTGTAGGTTGACACGCATCAACAAGGCCCACTCGTTGTAGTTGGACCTTGTCAACATCGGGTACTGAACGACGGCGGTCGTTGTCTCCCTGATCACTCGCTCAACGACACCTCGACGCCCGTCATCACGACATCAACAAGGCCCACTCGTTGTAGTTGGACCTTGTCAACATCGGGTACTGAACGACGGCGGTCGTTGTCTCCCTGATCACTCGCTCAACGACACCTCGACGCCCGTCATCACGACGTCGGCCTCTTAGTGGTGGTGATGGAGATGCCGGCACTTGACAGCGGCGTGGAGGAGTGAGCGAGTTTGCTCGGGATGGACCCCACGATGTGCTTATTTTCGCCCTTTGCATTTTCTTCTACTCGAACCTGAGACCTGTGTGTTGTTAGGTCGACACTCTGACCACTTGAGCTATTCAACTTGATTGTTGATAGGTTGGCTCTTCTGTGATGGTATACTACCGATCGCTTCAACGAGGCTCTGATACCACTTGTTGGATTTCGATAATCGGCCAGGGAAATCACCGAGAGGATATTGTCGATAGGAGGTTGTTGGAAGAAAGATAAAAGGCCTAAAATAAGAGAGAGAAGGACTGAAAGTTTGACTGCTCTTCAAAATCCGGTTCTGAAATCTTGTAAACAGATTTCCTATTTAAATACAACCTATCCTAAAAATGGGTGGATAGTGGCCAACTGAATCTGTGCCACTTACTAGAAAATTGACGTCTAAGAATTCGCTAATCCATTCGACGTGTTTGTCAAATGGTCAATGTCAAATGGTCAAAGGTAAATTAAATGTAAACGTGTGAATCTAAATAAGGAAAAAACAAAGGTTTTATCTAACAAAGGGTTGATCTAATTCTTAATAATGGTACGAAGAAGAAGATCTATGATCTCATTCAAAGATCTGACATGATTTCTAACTGCTAATTAACATCTAAATAACTGGGTAGGTGGAAATCTGATTCTAATTAATTCGATAAATGATTTTGAATTTTTCTTTTCTTCCCTAAAACTACTGTCATTAACCATTTCCAATCTATTTTAATTTTAAAAATGGCTATGCAAAATGATTTTGAATTTTTCTTTTCTTCCCTAAAACTACTGTCATTAACCATTTCCAATCTATTTTAATTTTAAAAATGGCTATGCATCCATCCATTGCGATTTTCTTCTCTTTCCTCAAAATGATGATTCAATTTAGATACAATTGACACACCCAATTTTGATTTTCGATCCCATATCCAAAAATCTAAATAATTGAAGGAGAGATCTAAGATAACTTTTATCTCGTGCAAAAATAAAAGAAGATGAGATCTAACTTACCGATGACTTTTCTATCTCTTTCCATTCCTATTAGATCTCCAGTGAAGGTAATCTCCAATTCTTCTCTCCCAAAATCTGTGATCTTTCCTATGTTTCTTTCTCCCATTTTTCCCTTCCATTTTTGTTTCTGTTTCCTTTCTTATTTTTTTTTGCAGATCATTTTACAGTTGGAGGGGTTGGGGAGATATTTGGGGAAGGTGGAGAGAGAGGGTCGATAATTTACTTTTTTTTTTTTTTTTTAATGTTTTTATAATTATTATTTACTTATTATTATTATTATTATTATTATTTTTTCTGGTCGTTACAACTAGTATCCATCTCCATCATCCATCAACCACTTATACAAACCTAATAGACCAACTAATAAATATATATTAATTATTATTTATCAAAAACAAAATTTATATTATTTATTATTCAAAAGAAAATTTGATTTTTTTTTAATTTATATCATTCATTACCCAAAACAATATCTGATTTTCTTACTAAAATAATATGTTTTTTTATACATTCAATTAATATTTAATTATTTTGTTTTAAATTTTTGGATCATATAAACCGACACTGACACTAAACGACACAACTCTTCAAATTGAGATATCTGTTAAAAAAAATGGTATATTTATACATGATGAGTCGATTGAGATTATAAATTGAAAAAAATCACAATATTGACAATTTATATACGAATAGACTCTAAAAATTGAGAAATTAACATTATTTTATTTATAAAATATAAAATTTATATAATAGAATACTCAGTAAACAAATTTAAAAAAGATAAAAAGGAGAGTTTCTAATTATTTTTCTAATTTTTTAATGAATTTTAATGACTTAATATGAAATTATATAAATTTATGATGAATTTTAATGACTAGTTTTTTTTAATAATATTTTATTATTTTTAGTTTCTTTTATATTATTATTTTTAATAAATTTTAAATTTCTTTTGAAGTGTATATATATAAATTAATATCTATCACATTATATAAATTAAATTATTCAAAATATTTATTTATTATTTATTTTTCATATATAGAACAATCATTTATAAAAAAAAATATTTATGAAACTTGTAAAAAATGAAAGATAGTTATATTGTTTCAGTTGTAAATTTATAAAATAGACAAAGACTTGCCCAATAGATGTTAAACTTATAAAAAATATTTATTTACTAATTATGACATTCTTTCTTTCACGGTTGTAAATTTATAATTTTGATTAATGGAACTAACCTAAACTTAGGGTCCAAATGTTTGTGTTGGAGATTTCATATCATTATCGACCTAAATAGTGAGAATGACGGTAGATTTCAAAATTTTGATAATGCTCATATATGACAAATCCACATCATAGGTTGTTTGGATTACATTTTTGAAAATATTGAGATTCGTCAAAGGGGGTTTGAGATCCCTCAATTCATGACATTAAATTTTCTCAATTCGTACCAGTATAGATTTACTCGTTGTTCTCTTTATTTAATTCGTAAATACATATATAAGCAATTTATACCTATAATAATATTTTATATATAAAAAAAATTGAATAATTTTAGCACACTATCAAAATTTCTCCAACCAAAACTTTAACAATGATTTTAATTTTATCACAGAGAATATCAGTTTTCTACACATTATCATGTCAATCAATATATTTTCTAAAATAAATATATTTTAATATAAAATAAACTTCAAACAAATGTCTTTAATTTTGTCACAAAAAAATGTCTATTTATGGAAGCAATATGAATTTCTTTTCGAAAAAACATAATGCACAATCATTTTCACATAATTGTGATAATGAGCTTACGAGCAGCATGGATTATGTCTTCGAGTGAATTGGGCCATAACAGAAAAAACATAATGCACAATCATTTTCACATAATTGTGATAATGAGCTTACGAGCAGCATGGACTATGTCTTCGAGTGAATTGGGCCATAAAATTAAAATGTATGGGCTTTGGATGTTTGAACCGTGAATTAGGCCATAAAATTAAAGTTCATGGCAATGATGCCTAGACAAGTGGATTGAGTTATAAAATTAAAGTTGAACCAATTCGTGGGCTAGCCATTACCATTGTACTCATGTGCTTGGGCTTATTGTGATCCTAGGGCTTTGAATATCTGGACCATTTCCTGACTAGCCATTACTATAATTATTATGAGGCCCTCATTAAAAAGTTTCTATAATTCATTCAATTATAATTTACATAAAATTAATAATAATAACATAGTATTTAGAAATTGCAATTAAAAAAGATTCGAATTATAATACAAAATATTTGTAGTTAAAGAGTATTTTATATATTTTTTTACTTATCCACATGTATTTAGAATAAAAAATAAATAGAATGGTTGTTTTGGGCTGTCTTCGTACCCGGACTAATGAGTTGGTTCTACCCTTTATTTGTCATTTGATTTAACCTATTTTTGTACAATAGATTTGTTTTTGTACTATGTTATACAATTGGATTAATTTTGTATTCATGCGCTACGTGTGTTAAGTAGCGTCTAAATATAGTAAATTTGGTATTCATGTTATCCATGGTGGAGATCTATAATTAATTATTTGGTTATTTTTGAGCTTGTAATTCTTTTTTGGTCTATGATTAATCTCCTGTTCGTAAAACAAAATTAAAATCGTCTGTTCGTAAAGCAACAAATTTAAACAACTCTATTCGTACAACAAACTTAAAATCGCTTATTCGTAAAACAACAAACTTAAAATACACAGTTCGTAGGACAATAAACTTAAAATCTCGGAACAAACTTAAATGCAAACTAAAAATCAACTATTTGTAGATCAAACATAAAATGACTTGTCCTAGAACAAACTTAAATTCCCTATTCATAGAACAAACTTAAAATCTTTGTTCTTAGAACAAACTCAAAATTCTAGAACAAACTTAAAATCTCTTGTTCTTAAAACAAACCTAAGATTTTTTTGTTAACAATATTATTTCCTCGTGTATCGAGAACAAGCTCTTCACGAAAAAATAGCTTCAAACATGTCTTGATTTCTTTTTTCTTTTTTTTTTCACTTGCGACCTATTTATCTTCTTTTCTCTCTCTCTCCTCACCGTTTGACTCTAATGGCGGTTAATATCTTTTTTCTCTCTCTCCTCCTCATTACATATCCTAAGTGGCTTCAATTTTTTTTTTTTTTTTTTTTTTTTTTGTCTCTACTCGTGACTTCTCTAATGAAGGCGATTGTTTGAAATAATAGACTAGACTTGAAATAATATCATACTATTATGGAGAGTCGTGTATCGTGACTTCTCTAATGGAGGTGATTGTCTGAAATAATAGACCAAACTTGAAATAATATCATACTATTGTGTGGAGAGTCGTGTATAAAACAAAACAAGCATATAACG